>NC_056527.1:91925222-91936646 GCF_019175285.1 Sceloporus undulatus | reverse complement strand
CTTTGTTCACATCCTCAGTCTTCACACTCGCTCTCACTTGGCCTGGACGAGTGGTGACCATACAACCATGGAGGAAAACATGGGGGCAGGAGGGAGATATTACAGGGCTAGTTATGTGAAGAAGTCTTGTTAACTGACTCCTTTTGTTGAGGCAGGACATTGCAACATGAGACAGACCATCAAGGATTTGTTAACCCCTGCAAGATTTCTCATCTCCATCATGAGAATGAGACAAATTGCATTTATTGGGTTGGGTTATCTGCACCTTAAAAATGTTTCTGTGCAGCATTACTGTCTTTTCCCTTTGTAAAACTAACCACACAGCAAACACAAAATCACTGGCTGGTACATGTAAAAGAGGAAAATAAATCATTTAATGCTTTTTAAAAAACAAGTCTGTGCAACAACGCAACACCTATCATAGTTTTGTGCAATTGTATAGTTTGTACAAAAACTAGAACTGGTGAATTCATATTGAGACTGATTAAACAAAACAAAACCTCTCATCATTTCTTGTTTTCATTTAGGAGTGCAAGACAAGTGTGGTACAATCCAGCATACAACTGTGAGCATGTTTAACTCTCACTCAATACAAGGAAGATTTCGCTATACCCTTTAAACAATCCTTACTGATATCCGTGAGATTTTAAAAGTATATAGCTTTGGCTAGATGGTGCCCATTATATAGAAAGCTCAATAAATGTTACGGACATGGTTGGGAAGTGAATTGGGACCACTAATGATATCAGTAAAGAAAGACCTGTGCCATTTTTCCCCACTCTATTTTACACAGGTGTAAAATTGCAATAGGAATGGGAATATAAAATGGGGGAAATTTTATTTTCCCTGGGATAAGTCACAGCCACACTGAAAATGTTATATGGCTGTGAGAGAAATACAACTAGAGGATGAGGAAAGAAAGATGTCTGGACTATGCTTACTAAAGGTATTTTAAAGTTGGAGCAGCAAATGGAATCTCATCGCGCGCACACAGAACTTAAACACCTCTCTTCTACCTTGGCTCTATTTCCTGTCCTTTTGTGATACCTAAAATCTGCTGAATGGCTCTACGTAATAGTACAGCTGACCCTGACCCTTACAACCTTTTTGGAGGGGCATTTTCCTTTCTTCATATCTGTGACTATGAGCAAACATTTTAAGACCCTTCAGTTAAAATTAGGTAGGGCCATTACTCACCACGGCACTACCTTTCTGCAATGGTGAGATTCTGTGCATATGTGAGGCATGAGGCTATGCTGACAGCAGCAGCTCTGCTGGTAGGGTTCCCTGTGTCAGAAAGACTTTTACTGAGGAGCTAGACTAAATATGAAAAATAGCTACTGGGCAGCAGCTGTGTCAAGGATGACACTGGCAGAGGATCTCTCAAAGACAACAGCAGTGGCACAGTGTGCACAGAAGGAAGCAGAGTAAACCCCTTTTTGAATGTCTTTTGTCTCAAAAACTCTATGATGAGACAATCCAAAATGAAACAAGAGATAGTGTCAGAAGATGAAACTCCCAGGTTGGATGGAACTCAATGAGCTAGCAGGTTACAGCAGAGGATAACTAGACATAATGCTGTGGCTAATGATACAACAAGACTGAAGCCGAAAGTATGTTCAGGTGAGTTCAGGATGAAAGGTAATTCTAAAGGTAATTCTAAACATATATTATAGAAACATGGAATGTGAGAAGCATGCATCAGGGGAAACTAGTCACAGACAAGAAATAGAATGTATAAACATAACAATACTTGGGGTAAGTGAGCTAAAGTGTACAGGGATGGGGCATTTTAAGCCAGATAATTATACAGTGTTTTACTTAGAAATTGAGCATATAAGAAGGAATGGAGTGGCATTAATAGTGGGAGGTACCACTGTATAGCAAAAACAAGGATATAATGCCAAGTCTGATTTAATAATATCAATGAGATTTAAGGGCAAACACATCAGTATAATCATAATCCAAGTTTATGTCCCAACTACAAAGGTAGAAGAAACTGAAACTGAAAGGTTCTGTCCTAGAATCCAGGAGGAAATTGATCACATGGCAAAACAGTACATGTTAATAACAATAGACAATTGGAATGCAAAAATAGGAAGCTGCAAAACCAAAGATTGTAGGAGAATTTGGCCTACAATAAAGAAAATTCTTAATTAAAAAAAAAGGGAAGGGGGGAATATATGCAAGTCAGTGTAGCATAGTGGTTTGAATACTGGACTGTGACTCTGAGGACCAGGGTTCAATTCCCCGTTTGGCCATGAAACCTATGGTTATTCTCAGCCTCAGGGGAAGGCAATGGCAAAACGCCAACTTACGGTGACTCTAAGGTGACCCTATTATAAGGTTTTCTTGCCAAGAAACCTTATAATAGGGTCACCTTAGAGTCACCATAAGTTGGAAATTAAGTGAAGGCACATAACAACAAATAGGCTTCTGGTGACCTGCAAAACCAAACCAATTCAACTACAGCTCAGGGGTGCTTTCTGCACCGCCATTTGGGACGTCCTCCGGACGTCCCATTTTAAAAAAGGGGCGTCTTTTATAGACGCCCCTGGGCCTAGTACGGACTCCGTCCGTACAAGATGGCACCGGCCCTTCTACATGGCCGGCGCCATCTTTGCGTATCGGACGCTGGGCGTCCGTACGCGTCGCACCGCTTGTGACGTAGCGAGCGCGCCCCTGGCGCCTCGCTACGTCGCAAACGCGACGGAAAAAGAAGCTCCATTTTGGAGCTTCTTTTTCGGTCCGCGCGGGAGTCGGTCCGTGTGAAGGCTCCGGCTCCCCCGCGGACCTACTGGCGGCGGCGGTCTGTACCCCACCAAAAATCCCTAGATTGTACCATGCTAATTTGGCCATTTCCACATGTATGTTTCTTGATCACAGCTGCTACTTTGCTGTCCTCAGTACAGAGGTGAGAAACCTCTGACTCTCCACATGATTTGGGTAACAACTGCCATCATCCCCACTTAGGAAGATCAATGGTAAAGTATTGTGGGAATTGTGATACAAAACACCAGGAAGTCAAGGGTTCCCCACCCCCACTCCTGAAGGTACTATATTTAGGCTACCTTTTCACCTTACAAAGGAATCTTGTCGAGCGTTTGAGACTAAGTAGGAGAAAAATGTTTGTAGCATAAATTTTCGTAGATGCAGCCTACTTTATCAAATGCATGGAGTGATGCACCTATGAACATTTATACCAATGGATAGGTGGTGTGTGTGTATGAATAGTAGTAGAAATGCAAAACCTGATGATGGGGTGACAAATTCATTTTCAACTACGTTAATTAAGAGTAGCAAGGATACAAAGCTGGAAGACAGGATCTACCGTATATACTTGACTATAAGTCGACCTCATGTATATGTCGATTACAGGTTTGGGGGTCACAATTATGGATTTTTATATGACCTGTGGATAAGTCGAGGGTAAAACCTAGGGGCATGTAACAAAGGAGCTAAAGGATGAAGCAAAGGAAAACAATGCCAAAGAACATAAAATCACAGCAGGCCAAACTATCTGTGCTCACACTAAAGGCTGGATAAATAAGAGGGGTGGGGATTAGTGCTTCCATGGAGGGTTACACTCTTGCCTTCCACCAGGGGTAGTTCTCTTTTTAAATATGAGTTAAAATACAATACAGTGGGTCCTTGCTTTACGTGGGGGATCCATTCCGGACCCCCAGCATAAAGCAAAAAACGTGTAAGTTTGAGTCTCATTATATCTAATGGGGCTCATGCTCACTTTGTGGCTGCACGCCTCACGGCTGCATGTGCCATTCACAACCCCATTGGATATAATGGAGCTCGTGCTCACCACACGACAATGCATGCGGGGCACTTGCCCATTTCCCAGGCAGCTTCAGCATATAAGGAGCCTGCTTATGGCGTGGGCTCACTGTATTTACATCAGCCCATGGATAACTCAACTTTGGGGGGGGGGGGGCTCAATATTTTGACTAAAATTTCTTGACTTATACATGAGTATATACAGTACATAACACCAAGATAAATAGGTAACTATACGAATA
Source organism: Sceloporus undulatus (assembly GCF_019175285.1). Lineage (NCBI taxonomy): Eukaryota > Metazoa > Chordata > Lepidosauria > Squamata > Phrynosomatidae > Sceloporus > Sceloporus undulatus. The sequence goes on along the minus strand of NC_056527.1, from coordinate 91,932,615 downwards.
GTGGAGGAAGTTCGTCGTCTACTTTATTGTTATGGGCTCAGGACCAGAAAAGAGATGATGTCAACTAGTGTTATGTGTAGGACTCTGGAGACCAGGATTCAATTCCCTCCTCAGCCATGAAAACCCATTCAGTGACCTTGGGTGTGTCACACACTCTAAGCTCAAAACCCTGTGATAGGTTCACCTTAGGATCACCATAAGTTGGAAATGACTTAAAGGCACACAACAACAGCAACAATCCCAGGAAATAATTGTTTTTGTTAAAACTACTGCCAGTGGATTGGAATTTGTGGATATATCCTAATGATTTCATCTCTTTTCTGGTTATGAGCCCATACCTGTAAAAGAACTTACATGTGATTTCAGCCTCACTGAAATCAATGGAACTTCAATTAGAAATAGACAGGAGAAATAAAGAAAAGATGAACTAAGCATGATGTCATCAAAGCCACTGGATCTATTCAGAAAAACAGAAGACACAAAAAACATACAGCATCCAGTGAAAGAAACATGTCTCGATATGGGATGATGTTTTATTGCTAAAAAGCCCTACTTTAACAATAAAAAGTCCTCATTTTGACAAGAAAACATTACTTCACAGCATCTTGAGATGTCTCTTCATTCATGTATTCCATTCAGGGGAGAAAATACATGCTGTGAAACAACTGTTTGTCCTCCTGCATTTAGAAGACTGCCATGTCAGGGAAAAGGCTTAACTAGAATCCTCCTCTTTAACACTCTGGCATTCAATGGGAAGAGTTTATGACACCTGAGAGCTTCTGTGCAATCCTTCCAATTTCTGAAGCCTAACTTCCCACTGCTGTTTGTATTATATTAGTACGTTTTGTCCTGCAAGACAAATAGCAACTTGGGCAAGAATTTCATAAAAAACATACAAACACCAGTGCATCAACAGGAATGTGTGAAGAGTTAACTCCCCTTAGTTTGTGCTGGTCTGTGACTGTAATAAGGATTTATTCATATTAATTCCTCTAGCATTGCAAGCCTCTTCTGATACTGGCGATGCCAGTTAGGGGGTTCTGGGAGTGGATGTCCAAAAATGTAACTTTTCCAGGCTCTGATCTGATCTCACCACACCCATCACCCTGACCATTACCTTTTAAAGAATACTTGGGAGAACCTGATCACAGATCCCCCATGTTTCATGCTTGGAAAATAGTTTCTAACACTCAGAATATACCTCCACACAAAGCAGTGCATAAACAAACCCAACCCCTACCAATAGACAGCAAAAACAAGGCACATGCATCTAGAGCACCTTGAGAAATGGTTTGTCAAATGGCAGCTTGTTTATGCCTATGGGCTTGCTCCTTCGTGCTTGCGTGGGCCATATGGAGCTGCCAGTGGAAGATTTCTTTGGCATGCAGATGAGTGACTGAAGAAGATAGCATATTTGCACCCTACTGCTTGCAGGAGATCGTTCTCTGCTTGCAACAAGGTGCATTACCATAGTATTCATTTATGTGTGGGGAGAATCCATGGACTCATCTACACTGCCAACAGTCAACTAATGAAGTACATGTTCATTTGGCATTCCTAGCTTGCAGCTGGCCCTGAGGCAAGCTAGCTCTGCTGTAGCAATAATGGGGGGCAGTAAATTTGGCCTCTTGGTTTAAGTATATTTAGTTGTACTTATAATTCTTTGTACTTGCCTCCTTGGCAAGATTTTAGACTCTCTGCACTGAAATCCAAAAAAATTCTTCCAAGGATGTCCAGTGCATATTCTTCTGTACAGCTGCTGGCCTGGGAAATCAATTGCATTGCAGCAGGTTGGGGTGGTGATGACACCAGCAGATTTTCTCCCCCCGTTTTTTTCCAAAGCAAAGGCAGGAAGGAGAGGCACAATTAATATCGCTCTGTTTGTATGGGAGAATCAAAAGAAGATAAGGCTATGTGAGAGGATTTGAAATGACAGGCTTATTAGCACCGATAAAAGCATGGCAAACGGTGCGGAAAGGGCGGCATGAAGAATGGCAAAGGCTGAAGAGTCGATTGCAATGAGCCATAAAGCATCTTTCTCCTTATGACTATGAAGCAACACACCAGGTGAACATTGGTTTTTGAACAAATTGATCCAAAGCTATAAGACCTCCAAAATCTTGTTTTGAGCAGAAGGACCAAAGATTGTCATAGCAAATTAAAAACTAATAATGATGAAAAGCATGCTTTTAAACAGAAACAAAGTGGCTTTCCTAGGAACACAAGTGGGGCCTAAAGAAAAACAGTCTTGTAGTGTGCAGTCACACTGAAGGTTCCAATTACCCATGCCCTTTACCACTGTGCTGTACCCCCCCACTTCCAGCCCCCAATTTCCATTTCCCTTTGCCAACAGTCAGAATTTTGTGGCCACTGAGCATGTTCAGCCCTCAATAAGCAGTTGTTGGGGTCTAACCTTATATATATACTGCATTTTTCTTGTATTTCAGCAAATCAATGGATTTCTGAATCCTGCTGCTATCTTGCTATTGCATGTTAATGTGAGTGGTGCTACACCATCACCCACACTTCAGCAATAGGTTTCCTATTAGCCTATAATAGAGCAAGAGCCTGTGAATATTGCTTTTTTGGACCACAATGCTCACAATCCCCCAACTTGCATGACCACTAGCTATGTTAGCTGATATTTTCTGGGAAGATAGCCAAAAAGTGACTTTTCCAAACTCTGGGTAGCAGTGAACAAAATCATAGCCCAAATGTGGATTCCCAGACATGGGGTGGGAGGGAGCCCTACACATTATGTGAGATGCATGCATCTTTTTTTCAGAGTAGGCTACTACAGTAACTGCAAGATTCTTCTGGGAAACAAGGTGCATGGATCCCATGCACCATGTTTCCTAGGAGAGCTGCTAGGTTTTGGTAGCATTGAAAACAGTGGTAATATATGTGGGTTGCCTCAGGACCCTTCTGGTGGGACAATTCATCCCTCAACCTGGGAGTGTGGTGCACCTCTGATCTACTGAATAGAAGCTACCATGCTGGATCAAACAAGCTGTTGTTGTTGTTGTTATTTTCTTATATCTTGCCTTTCTCCCTACATAGGGACTCAAAGCAGCTATGAGCAAATTTAAAAATACAAAATTAAAATGTATACATATAAAATTTAAAAAACAATTAAACAATTTTACAAGTTAAAACAGTTAGGAATTAAAATCTAACACATTAAAAATACAAACCATAAAATTTAAAATGCACAACATTTAAAACCCAGCCCTTAGCAGCTTGAAAAGTCCTGACAGCATAAGAATGCCTCCAAAAGGGATGGAGCCATCCTGGCTTGGGAGCAGCCACTGAGAAGGCCCTCTCTCTTGTTACCACCAAATGAGCCTGAGAGAGTGGTGGGACAGACAGAAGGGCCTCTCCAGATGATCTCAACATCCTAGTGGGCCATCTCCCAATACCATCCACCTAGTTATGGTGGCTACAAACCACTAATTCAAATTCAGTTTACCTTTTATTAAGCACATGAACAGTGACCAGGAAATTGCACATGATTTGCAGGGTAGGGTTTAGGTACCTTTCTTGCACATATCCACCTGCTTTGCAGTCATGACTCTTGAATTAGAAAATCAGATATGCAAACCTAGAGTGGGCTGTCTCTGAAATTATCCCCCATCCTTTGCTATCACACTCTGGAAAGGCAGATTAGTAGTCTCCCAATATTTCAGAAATATGTTTTCTTCCTTGCAGAAACTCTTCAGGCTACCTTAGCAATTTCCACCCTTGGGACCTACTGACTGTCATGAATGCTGATTGTTTGAAAGTCTGTCTTGTTCATCACCATACCATAAGCTTCTCCGGTATCCTTGATCCTTGAAGGAGAGGAATCTGCATCTCAGCAAACCGTATTCCGGTTCAGTAGGAACCTGACATGATAGCAGGTGCAGGACCTTGATAAGACAGAGCTCTTGCGCAGCCACATCACTTCCCAACCTAACAGTTTCCTGCTCCACTCTCCCTGGTTTCCACTCAGCAACAGAGCCATGGGAACAACAGTGACCGGCAAGTAGCAAAGCTGATCAAATTTCAGGAACAACCATGACAACGAAGACCAACCAGAAGAGACCAACCAGTTAAAATGTTAAGGGAAATTACAGGCTGATTAATTTCCAGCTTACTTTTAAGGGTACAGGCTGGATAATTAATACATATGAGCTACTCATTGAAATATGCTGTCCTCTTCTGAACTTAACATAAATAAGCAGATAAACAGACTGACAGATAGGCAGACAGGAAATATTTTTCTTAATCACGTCACATGCATGATCTCTGTTAGGAAATTTATCATGATTACCTAGTGAGTTCGTAGCTGCAATCACATTTGAATCAGAGACAGGGAAATGAATTGCATCTTCGCCCTTTCTAAGTACCGGTATGTCTGTTAGCCACTATGTGACACCAGCTTTCAATGCCTGCATTAATTTGACTGGAGGTGGAGTCACATCAGCACATCCTAGCATCCCTAGTTGCCCATCTTCTACCATCAGCTTAATCCCAACCATCTCTTTAAAATGATAACCCTACCCATTTTATATGTGGTTGGGACAGACCGGGCTTTGAGCAAACAGTTCTGCTGCTGTCATGCTTAGTTCCCAGTCCTAAACTCACTGCATAAAACATTATTCCAAAAATTATCATCACTGAGTGATCAGCACATTGTAAATGGCGTTCCTTGTGAATAAACAATTGACTCTCACCCGGAAAGCTTCCTTATTGCAACTGCTTGTCACCCAAATGAAGTCAGCTTGAATTTCAGAAGTTCTGCTCACAATCTCTCTTTCCTTGCCTCTAGCCAGACCCGATTCACCCCCACAGATCATTTGTTAACACCCTCCCGAGACCAAGAATCAGTTTTGCTGATGGAACATGATTTTTCGATCTGTTTTTAAACCCCTTAAGGGACATTCACAAAAGGTCAACCTGCTCATTTGCAGTGTGCTGTGCAGCTGTGCCAGTTGGGGGCTGCTCCCAGTTCAAGGCTGAACTGCTCTCTGGTGGTTCTCTTGTTTGCGTCTGTACTGGGCTGCTGGGTATCAACATCACTTTAATCTCCTACAGTTCACCTGCATTGGAGGTATGGTATGGAAACAAAATGGTGGCTAGACTCAGCTGCCTGGCTTTCTTTGCTGGGCTAGGAGAAATAAAAAGTATTAGTGGGCATCAATGGGAACCCCTGCTAAGTTTTATGGCTCTCCTAAAGTCATACCCTGCCATTTTTCTAACCCCTCCCAAAGCATCTGTGATATGTTAGTGGCTATATCACTGTGTTTAAGGCCAAAAGTGGGCTTTCTTTCCAAAACTACATGAACCTAAGGATCTTTCTGGACCCGGAACAGCTGTCCAAAAGTGGGCTTTCTTTCCAAAACTACTTGAACTTAAGGACCTATCTGGACCTGGATCAGCTGTCCAAAGGTGGGCTCTCTTTCCAAAACTACTTGAGGCCTATCTAGACCTGGAAAAGTTGAAGAACCAAAAAAAGCCCCCACAAACACAGCAAAATAGCTAGAAATCTCCAGAGGTTTAGGAAGATGCTATTGGCTATCTGGAGGGGGAATAACTGGTACCCATTGTAGGGGATGGCAAAATTGGAGATGCAATAATCCAGGGTCCCAAGGGGTGCTGACCACAGTCCTTTCAAGCCCTAGCAGCTACTTTTGGTTCTCATATGCAGATGCCAACCCTTAATCTGCTTCTGAGCATCCTGTCTTGATTGTACTTTGTGATCTGTTTAAACAGAGACACACACTGGTAGGCATCAGTAGCCAATCTGACTTCACACAACTGCCTTGATGAAGGCTAAAGAAGGCATCAACTTATTGAATGGTAAGTTGCAAACATTGCTTTTACCAATCAGTTTGCTAAGGAGGCCCAACCAAAGAGCCAAGAGGGCAAGTAAACCATAGAAGCAGTGATGTAGGCAGTGCACACAGGTACTGTCTAGTACCTGATAAGAATATAAGGAAAGCCTTACAAGAGCAAAACAATGGACTAATCTGAAAAAAAGAGGGCATGAATTCAGTAGCACCCTCCTGCATATTAGCGGTGGCTGGTGGCTTCCATGTTCATGAGACAGTGAATCCACTCTGGACTCGAGTTAAGTTTAACACCTTTAATCCTGATAGCAGATTCACTATACCAGACATGGGAGCTACCAGATGCCAATTCTGCATGTGTTTCTCATCAACTGATACACATAATCATGATACTTCTGAGGTTAATATATAGCCTTCAATAGTAGTAGATACAGATAGTATTATTGTCCATGAATATGACTAGACCACTTTCAAGCCAGTGGTCATCACCACACTTTGTGATAAGCAAATGTTTGTCATTTACATATGCATTCTCTGAAAGATTTCTTCTTTTTAATCTGCTTTGAATCCCTTACCAGCTTCTTTGGATGAGGAAAGATTTCTAGAATTATGAGAAGCATCTCCCCTTCAAAGTCCTACCTACTGTGCATAATTTAATACTCCTCTATGACATCATCTTTCCCTCACATATTTGGGATTTTTTAAAAAAGCTAAACAGCCTCAAATGTAACCTTTCCTCATCTTTGCTGCCATCTTCTGAACCGTTTTCAGATCTGTAATATTCTTCCTGAGATGCAGGAACCAGACCTGTGTACTGTACTGCATACAATATTTAAGTGTGGCTACAACATTTAAATAAAAGCTTCTGATAGTGGATAATGGTAACACATCACTAATATCTACTGTTTCATGCTATAGGAGCAGAGAACTCTGGGCCTTTAAACAGTGGCTGGATGGCCATCTGTCGGGGGTGCTTTGATTGTGAGTTCCTGCAAGGCAGGGGGGTTGGACTGGATGGCCCTTGTGGTCTCTTCCAACTCTATGATTCTATGATTCCACATTTTGGAATGCAACTCCCATAACCACTTATTGTCCATATTGGCAGATGTTTCTAGGAGTTGAAATCCAAAACATATAGAGAATGAAAGGTTCCCATTGTTGCTCTACTCTGTTACATGATTTCGTTCTGCACAATAATGTGCTCTACTGATTTAAAACCCAAATGTTTGTAATTTTGGTTAACAAGATAATATCATAATGCCACACAACCAATCAGATCTGGCTAAGTGCTGACATCACTGAGGATGAGAAAAACCCATTCAGAATGGAAGGAATGCTTCTTGAATGAGGCACGGGGGCAATACCAGCTAACCGGGAGCCATACAGTGAATAGGATGATGTCATTATGCTACAATAGTGATATCCACTTTATAAAGGTCTTTTAAGGACTGTTGGAATAATACATATACAATTCTTGGCAAACTGGAGGATTACACAAACATTATGTATTGTACTACTGTATTGGGGGGGGGGGGGGAGAGAAGGTAACAACAGGATCCAAT
>NC_056527.1:91790500-91925212 GCF_019175285.1 Sceloporus undulatus | reverse complement strand
GGAAGAAAAACACAAAGTATTGTCTAACTTTAAAAAGGCAAAGACTCATGTTCCGAGAAATTAATATCACCTCCAAAATCTATGAATGTGTAGTTGAGGGGGAAAACACCTCAAACTGGTAGGATGAGGAGCAGATGAAAATTGGATGTTATAGAGCAGGTGCCATGCCAACACGTAGCCAGCTTGTATTTATGGGGTGCCATGAAAGGACAAGACAAATGCCAACCTGAAGCCAACAACACAGATGTCCCTTTTCACCAGCATTCTGATTTGTTTCAATGTGCAGTGGGGAAGTGCAGGAGGTTTCACTGGAAGACTAACTACACTATCCTAATGCTATGTTTTTGTACCTATTAGCCTTGATCAAGTAGTGTATGTGTTTATGTGTGTGCTAAAGAGCCCCAAAGCTGCTGCTCTTTTCTTTTTCAAAGCTCCCTCCCTATGTCCACCTCTTTAACAAAACCATTTGGCAACCCTCTACTCTCCAGTCACCATCTGTCTCTCCTTTACCCTCATGCTCGCCTCCATTATTGATTAATCAATTCCTAGTTTCTCTTCCCATCCCTTGGCTTCCCCATCTAAAATGGATTACTAAATCATTTCTGTTTTCTGTAGTGTCCTCATAAACAGGTAGTGCTGTAAGGAGAGGGGAAGGGGCTATGTATTGTGTACCTTAATTTGTCATACCATCTCATCCCCTCACATTTTTTTTACTTTGGCAAAGGAAAAGCTGTTCTCATCTCTGTTCAACATGCAGCAACTGAACAGTCACACCTGGCTTAAATGTTGGCAATAGAATAGTGTCGCCCCGCATTGTATCAGAAGAGCAGGTTTAGGGTAAGGATGAGAAAAATGCAGTCCACCCATGGATGGCATACAGATTCCCAGACCATTTGTGGGGAGAGGCAGCACCCAATTTAAAAAAATATATATCCAAAAAAGTTCACTAGTATTGTATACTTTTTTAAAAAGAGAGAAAAAAAGGAGCCTCTCTTTGGCTAAAATGGTTGGGGCAGGAAGCAAAAAATGTGGCCAAGTTGCCCCTATGTCTCCCAGGAGGCTTGGGACCATTTTTAAAAATTGCAAAAATGGCACATGGTAGAGTGCAATAGGGTGGTCCTCCAAAGTCCCATGGAAGAGCAAGGCAGTCCCCCAACCACTGCCCATTGCTCACCCCTGGATTAGGGGATCCAGAACAGGCTGTGTGATGCATACAGTTGTACCCTACAAGTGAGGAGTTCCTGGGAACTTGGGAGAATAGCTGGAGGCTGCCAGTGCTGTCCCTCATCACCTGACAAGGCAAAAAGTGAATTATTATCATAATAGAATCTTCTCAAAGATAAATCTGGACTAGCATTTACAAGTAGTGGAACACTATTACAGACAACCCCCTCTTTTAAAAAGAAATTAATATGTCAAGGAGAGAAGTTCTAATCTGCTCATGTCTCCTATATGCTAGCTTTCTACCTGCGAGGAATAATTAATTCATTCACCATTGGAGGATGTTTTAAACTGACATTATTTACATATGGTACAAGACGAGATGGCAGAGGCCTTAGCTAGTATGGTGAACCTTGCCACTTCAAGCTGCAGGCAGGAGATTTTATTGCTAAATTTCTCTGAGGTTTTTTTTTTTTTTAATACTACCTGCAAGTACAAAGTATGCACATTAGGGAGAAATGTAAAATAATTGACTCCTTGTTCTTTTGGTTTTCTACTTGAAGGCTTTTAAATACAATTCAGGATTTAAAAATGAAATCTACCATGTGCTTTCGGTAGTAGTACAGTTGATTCTACCACCTCAGAATTCTGTCATTTCATTCTGCTGCATATAGTAGACCGTGTGTTATGTGAGCCCTCATGTGTAGTCTTAGGTAATAAAGCCCAGAGATGAGTTTACTAATTCTGTGCAACCTAGGAGTAAGCCACACTGCTGATTATATTTTAGACAGCAAGAGGTGTAGCCATACTCTATCCAGTTACTGGATGACTCATAGGATGCTTTCATACAGGAGGCAAGCACCATTAAATGGATGCGTCATTGGGTAATAATGGAAACTCCCGTTATTACCCAATGATGCATCAATTACAGTTAATGCATGGGACATGAACGGGAGAAGCACGCAGGGGTGTGATAGTCTTCCCCTGGATCGTGCTATTCCCATGTTTTAATCGCTTGCCTCCCGTGTGAAAGTGTCCACAATGTGGGAGGAGCATTGAGAAATACTTTGCAGTTAGGTCACAAAACAATTCTCTTGGTGCAAATTTGGGAATCAGAAATATTAGAGGGTGGATGAGGCAAAGCTTACATCATTGCCAAACTGTTATATTGTCAAAATCATTAAATTGGGGAGAGCTTACAAGGAAGAAACAGGTGGGGGAATGGATGGTCATAGCTCTCTTTCTTTGGGATCCTGGGAATCAATTTAGAAAAAGGGTGAGGGAGGGAGGTCTTTCAGTACAGAAAGGGCTTCTCATAATCCCATCCCATCCTCAATGCTACAGCTCATCCTTACAACATATGGAATATAATAAAGAGTATGCCTGAACATTGGCAAGAACATCTCACTGAAAATACGCAGCTGGAGAGCCACATGGAGAGATGGAGATGGATGAATTACATATCAGAAAGTCCACATAGTTGTAAACCTAGCATCTTTCCATTAAAAACTCATTAAGTGCCCTTTGTACTTTTCTGATACTGAGGTGTAGTGGGAAATAAGTCCCAGTCTTTATGACAATATTCTTTGCCACTGTTTTTTTTACTGCTGCTACTACTATGACAACGACTACTACTGCTAAAATATAATGTAGTATAATATTCAGAGTGTCTGATTCCAAATCTGGGAACTGTACGTTTCAATCCCTCCTCAGTCATGAAAATCACTGGGGTGACCTTGGACAAGTTACTAAAACCCAGGCAGCACCAACCTACCTCACAGGATTGTTGTAAGAGTAAAATGACATCATATCCTTATTCACCATCGTGAGCGTCTAGAAGGCTGGCTGGCACAAGAAACATCCACTACTGGCCCAGCCTCTTGGCCTCAACAAACCTGTCTTTTCCTGCATGTTCTTAGCACACAAACACACCCACTTCACTTACACTCTGCCATCAAAATGCAAGCTGAATCCTGGAGTCTTGGCCCCACTCTGCCTTATTGGGAAGACGCAAAAATCCAGACTTATACCCTCTCTCTTCCTCTTCATTCCTTCCTTCTCCACAATGACAAAATACAAGGATGCATTTAAAAAAAAAATCAACAATCCCATGCTCTTTTCTATACTTACTCATCACATCGAAGCAACCCCTAGAGAAAACTATGTGCCTATACATGCTTCTATAGGGCAGGCAGCTGTTCCATGTTGCTCCACAAGCCATCTCCAGCCCCATAGGACATATTGTGGTGTCCTTTTAATTTAGACTTGGAATGATATATACGTGTGGAGGGGAGATTTTGAGGAAGGGGGTACTATCGATCAATTCGGCTGTTACACAGTTTGGTGCAGTGATCAAATTACAGAAGAAGGGAAGAAGTCACAAGGCATGGGAGGATTTTTTAAAAATTATCTTTGCAAATAGAAAAGGAGGGATTCTTAACTCAGAATATTCAAGGGAGGGAGGGAAGGGGATATGTACTTTTCTCCTCTCCAGGACTGGAGCACCAAAGATGCAATAGCCCTGCTGGTGGAGCATCCCTCTCCCTCTCCCCATCCAGCTTTGGCACTCCTGCCCTGTCCTTCCATCTCCTCCCTCTGATCTCTCTCTCTGTCTCATTCTTCCCCCATCTCCTTACCTGCCACAGGTTACTTCCAGCCAGGCCACCTTAAAACGCTTTCTGCTTCTGCCATCCCCAGGCACAACAACCACCTTCACACAATGGGAGGCTGCAGTGTCTATAAATTCATCCGTCAGCAGCTCTTTCTCTCGGTTGCCTTCTTTCCGCACTCCCTTTTAGCTGCTGCTGATGCTGCTGCTGGAGATGGTTGCTTCTTGGCTATGCAGAGGTGATGGGGAGAGGGAGAAGATGCATGGATTTTGGGAGCTGGGAGGGGGAAAGGGACCAAAATCCCCCCCTGTAAGGGAAAGTGATGGGAGTGGAGTCACCCCCCTCTCCTTCATTACATGCCTGCCATTGCACCCCCCAAGTGTGACCTTAGCAATGCAAGCCAGCTTCCTCTAGGTTCCCTTGTAAAGATACTGTCGCCGTGGCAACCAGGACTCCACCTGTCCTTTTGGAGGCTGTGCACAAACCTGTGGGATGGAGGGCTTTGATACAGGACAGGGCAGGGTTTGGAAACCAGTATCTTTATGGTGATGATGGCAAGGGGGGAGCTTTAGACCCCCTGTTTGAGCCAGGTTATACTAAAGCAGTGTTCCCCAACCTTTTCTATGGCCCACATCCCTAGGAACTGTTTTTGATTAATGTCTGCACCCCCTACAAAAGGAATACCACATTTGAAGATGAAGTCATCTAATTTCTGCTTTTTGAACCACATACCCATGGTTGGTATGATGCGCCTTCAAGTCATTTCTGACTTACGGCAATGCTAAAATCATGGGGTTTTCTTGGCACATTTCTTGGGGGAATGCCATTGCCATCCTCTGAGGCTGAGAGAGTGTGGCTTTCCCAAGGCCACCCAGTGGGTTTCCATGACCAAGTTGGGATTCAAACCTTAGTCTCCAGTTTCCTCATCCAATGCTCACACTACTGCAGCACACTGACCCTCATAATATGCACTACTTCAGGAGAACATTTTATTATATATTGTATTTTATACACTGAGGTCCAAAACACACTGCAGGAATAATCCACTTTGAGACTGCTTTAACTGCCGTGGCTCAGTGCTATGTAATCCTCAGAACTGTAGAGCTCTTTGATAGAGAAAGCTAAATACTGTAGCTCACAAAACTACAGTTCCCAAAATTCCCTAGCTCTGAGCCAGGGCAGTTACAGCAGTCTCAAACTGGATTATTTCTGCAGTGTGTTTTAGACCTGTGTTAATTTTTTTTAAAGTTCAATTTGTTCATCCGCAGTAGTGTTTGTTCACCTGCACTGCTGTAGGTGAACAAACAGAACTTAATATAAAAAAACCTTTTAATTCAGTGTATAAATTTAACATCTAAATTGAGCAATTAGATTCTAATTTATTGAGAAAAAAATTGAGTGATGACTCATGATTTGTTACTCAAAAACAGAAGCCACTTTGAAATTTTACTTTGCACCCCCTATGGGTGTGGGCACCCCAGATTGGGAACCCCTGCACTAAGGTAAGACCCAGCAGCCATATATCAAGCCAGGTATAAGCTCAGAATCACTCCCCTCAATTGTTTTGAACTACAAGACCCATCATCATCATTGGTTTATGGCCATGCAGTCTAGAGACTGATTCATCATCACCATCATCATCATCATCATCATCTGCAAGGTGCTAGTTTTCCTGGCAATGATTTTCTGGAATCTCAGGCAGAGGTCACAACAAGCCCTTCTACTTGTGGGATCCTTTGAATTACTTTGCATACCTTCTTTTTAATGCTTACTTGCTAAGCTTCACTTGCACAAACATTTAAAACATCAATTACCTGTCTGTACAAGGAACCATGAAACCCAATGTAATGTAGTGGTTTGAGCATTGGACTATAACTCTGGAGACCAGGGTTCGAATCCCTGCTCAGCCATGGAAACCCACTGGGTGACCTTGGGCAAGTCGGCCTCAGAGAGTGACAATGGCAAACTCCCTCTGAAGAAACATGGCAAGAAACTCGGTGATAGATTCGCGTTAGGGTCCCCTTAAACTGGAAATGATTTGAAGGCACACAACGACAACAAAGAAGGACCCATGAAGACTAGGCTGTCCCAATGCAGAGGCAGTGAGATGTTTCACAATCTCTCGACAGAAGCAAGGGTTTGGGACAGGGAGGGAGAATCTGCAATGCTTTTTCTGCTTTGGACTACAATGCCCATCACCATGGCTGTTAGCTGTACTGGCTGGACTCGACAGGAGATGGAGTCTCAAAAGGAGGCTTGACTAAATTTTTCATTGATGTCACTGGCTACTGAAAAAATAAAAAGAAGAAGGCAAATTCTGTAATGGACTGTGGGGTTTATTAATATCTAGTGATCTGGTATGTCTCACTGTTCATTATTAAAATTCAGTGAGTGAAGCAGGCAACGGTGTGATAAAGGCCTCATCTGGAACCATCCAGAGTAGAAAGGAATGAATCTTAGCAAATGAGCTATGTTTTGTTGCTGTTCAGAATAAAGATTAAGGATACTTTGATCAAAATCTTCATAGGGAAAAGGTAGGATTTTGAAGGGAATTTGGTGGGAAGAAAACCTTGTCATAAGGCAAAATGAAACAACAGATTCTGGACACCATTAGCAGGGTAGCAAGGTAATGACTGGTCCTCTTCTTTCCTATCTCCATCCTCACAATATTAATTATAAATCCTCAACTGCTAACAAGACCAGGAACATTAGCTACAACTGGCTTGTTGTATCTGGAAGCTGAAACCACAGTATGGGTTCTAAATGATGGCATTCTGGAACTTCAACTCCCAGAATCCCCCACCACGGCCTGGGCTGGCTAGTGCCTCAGAGGATGGCAATGGCAAACCTGCTCTGAAGAAACATGCCAAGAAAACCCCATTATAGGTTCACCTTAGGGTTACCACAAGTCAGAAATAACACAACAACAAGAAGGATGCATTTAATGGTGGATTTTATATCCTAGTTATTAGTTTTAATCTTCACATAATACATTTAGGGCAGGGATGGAGATTATATAGCCCCCTAAATGTTGTTGGACTGCAGCTCCCAGTATTACTTACCACTGGCTATGCTAGCTGTGGCTGATGGACTTTACAATCCAACAACATCTGCAGAGCCACACAATTCCCACCCCTACTTTAGGACAAGCAGATGCAAAGGAGTACCACTTTTGTACTTTAATAGTGTTAAAAGGAGGAATTCTGGCAGACAACGCTTACCACTCTTGAGTGAGAGAAATTGTACGCAAAATCCCTCCTTTTTTCTTTAAAGGTACCAGAATGAAACCCCTTTCCCTTTGCTTCTGGCTGCCTTAATATGGACCTATGAAAATGGCTTATACTGAATAGTAACATTGGTTCATCTGTAACATTGTGGGCAAGACATCAGCTTTATGAGGTTGGCTTTGTTTTTCAAGAACCCTGAAATCTACCAACTGTAGCAAAACAGTAACATGATGGGTGGAGCCAATTACTACCAAAGCTTGGAAAGGTTATTTAGGGGGACTGCAAATCCTGGAATGCCCCCTCACCAGCATTTAGGTGCCTGGTCCCCTATGTGCCAGGCCTTGGTTACAAATTTAGGAAGCAGCCTGAGACTCATCTGAGGCCAAAGAATCTTAGAATGAGAATTAGCATAAAGACCATCCAGTCCAACCTCCTGCTAAATGCAAGGTCTGGAATACAGGATCTCATTAGAATTTGCCTGGCAGATGGCTGCCCAGCCACCCCAATGCCTCTTCACTAAATAAGAGTTTATTACATCCCAAGGCAGTCTGTTCAACCATCAAATTGCATTAGGAAATTTCTCCTAATGATTAGTCAATCTATCTAGTTTACGGTGGAAAAATGTATGGCTCTCCAGATGTTGTTGGGATTGCAACTCCCTTCACCTCTCACACTCAGCAGTGATGGCTACAGCTGATGGGAATTGCAATCCAACAACACTTGAAAGGCTATGTGTTCCACAAACCTGAGTAATCCAAGGGCACTGATAGGAGACTTCCCTTGCCCATCCTGGGGCCCATTCACATAATGAAATAACCCGGTGTGGAAACCAGGTTATTTCCATGGTGTTCATACTTGCACTGAGTGCACCCAATGCAGTTTGTGGAGGGGCTGCCTGTAAACCCACTTACCCCAGTATATTCAATATCAGGGGCTTTTCTGCATCTTTTGAAAAGATGCAGATCGTTGCAAATACGTACTGTTGATTTGATTTGATTTGGGGCACTCTGAACCGATTCTTCCAAAACAGGAAGGGAGGAGTTACGTGCAGAGGGGCGAACATACACCTCCCACCTGGTCTTGCTAGTGAAGACACCGGTTCCATAAATCCAGTCAGTATTTCCACCATTGCCTCCATTTCCCTCAGTTTAGCATTGGACAGCTTATTTATACGTTTATACACTTTTTGTGTTCAGATTCAAATTACCAGTGACAATGAAAACAGAGTCATGTCACCAACAGTGGAAGTGGAATGACAAAGATGTATATCACTTGACTGACATTAAAAAACAAAAAACAAAGCTGAGAATGATCAAATGCATTCAAAATGGAGACTCCATTTTAAACCAATACAAGGGCAGTGTGAACGTCAATAGGGTTAAAATGCCATGGAGAGATTTGATTGCAGTAAATGTAGTGGGAACTTTGATTCAGTATCGCATCACTGTGGAGATTCGGATCTCCTCGGTACAAAACGTATGTGTGAATATGCCCCAGAGATATCAGGTATCTGTGATCAGCTGCATGCAGAGGATGTGCTCTGCCATTGAGCTACAAACCCACCCAAAGCTGGGTGTGTCAAGATAGTAATAATGGCAGGACAAGGCTGAAGTAAGAGGGGAGGGCCAAAACACAGCAAAGCCCCCTTATTGCTCCAGTTGTGACACAATCCTGACCTTAAAAATGGGCCAGGCTCTAGTAAAGATAACGTTGTCAAAAAGGCCATTAACCTTCTAAATTTGGCCTTTTCAGGTATACTTCAATGGTGGCCAGCCCCACCATTAGACACAATGGAACGACTACTTAAGGTGGCAGATGCTTGATGTAGAGAAGTAGCAGTCCCTTAACTCTTCTTTTTAATCCCGCCTCCCACTCTATTGGAGCAAAAAGCTGAGTATGCCATGTGCCCTTTTCTGATTCCCTTAAACTGGCCTCCACCCATTCCATGTGGGGAAGGATACTAACCTATCATCAGTATTAAAGAAAGATTCAATCAGCAGTCTACTTCAATGGAGGAGGTGCTACCTTGTCTTTCATCTTTGTTGCCAAAATGTCTTGGATTGTCTTCTTACATGTTGTTTTGGGTAGTACACAAGCTGTATCCCCATACATCATCCTTCATATTTCTGGTTTAAGACCCACACACTGGAAGTGTGAACACAGTGGGCCCTTGATATCTGGTGGAGTTTGGTTCCAGGACCCCCTGTAGATACCAAAATCCAGGGATGTTGAAGCCGCACTGAAAACAATGGCATAGTAAAATGGCATCCGTTATATAAAATGGCAAAATCAAGGCTTGCCTTTTGGAATTCTTTTTTGTGAAGTGTATTTTCAAGCTGTGGATGGCTGAATCCATGGACACAGAACTTGTGGATATGGAGGGCTGACTGTACATACGAAGCAGCTCCAGTCCAGCAGGAGAGAGGCAGTGGTGGTGGTGGGGGAATGTGCAGTAGCTTGTTTGCATACACAGGCTCCTGACTCAGAAGGAAATCTTCATACAGAAGCTTCTTTCTAAACATTAGTCCCTTTGGGTGGACTGAGGTGACGATAGATTCTAAAACACCAGCACATTTTTGAAAGCCTATATAAATGAATAATTATAGGAACTGCAGGGATTAACTGGAATATAATGAAAACGATATTTCTGAAGGTTCTTTTTTTCTTTTTCTTTCTCCCAAGCAGACATTTCAGGAAGCTGGGAGGGCGCATTGAGAAAACTCAGGCTCCCACTTAGGAATGAGTTTTAAGGAGTTATTTTAAATTTGATTAGAGTCAATTCTTCGTTTTCATTTTATATTCTTAAATCAAATGTCTTGACAGCCATAAAGATACCGTTGTCAAAAGGGCCATTAACCACCTATATGTGGCCTTTTTAGGTATACTTCTCTTCTCTCCCCACATCCCAGTTCCTCCAATTATGCACTTTCCGTGTGGTTAGTATAGAGATTTGTTGTTCTTGTTGTCATCTGCTTTTTGCTGCTGCATGAAAAAACATTCACACGCAACCTTCCCTACCTCTTCCACCATTTCCAGCCTCCAAGGGCACTGATATGAGTAGCAATTTGGGTCTTCATGTTGTCACATTCTCTTTACAGAGGTGAAGGTCAGGCATGCCTCTGTAATCTCACAGTTCCCAGTGTTTATAATTGTATGTATGAAGCTTTTTAATGTTGATTTTTTTTACGGGGGGGGGGGGTGAGGTTTGTTCTATAATGCATTTCAGACTGGCACATGCCACCCAGGCCTCAGCTGACATGAACATTTTCAAACCAATTTAACTGCTCAGAAGGCAACAAGGACAGCAGAGGGGAAAGATGGTCCAAGCATTTTAAAATTACAGTATTTTTCTGCCTTTTTCAAATGCCATTTCAACCCCACTGAGGAACAGTCTGGATTACACCAAGGACATTTGAAGGATGGAGAGTCCTTTTGTATTGTAACAGGACTGCTCTTCAGCTTCTGGGGAAAATGAGACTGTTAAAAAGCGCGGACCATTTCAGAAATTTTGAGAACATACACAATTTGAGAATGCACCACAGAGTTGGTGAATTAAAGTCAGCGTCCTCCACTTTTATTTCTCAAACAAAAGATGCACATACTTTGCAATCTAGAACTGAATACCTCTTCTCTTTCAGCCTTTCATTCAGGGTATCCCCTTTCCTTCATCCTTTTAAAATACCCTACAAGACATTCCTATTCAGAGTAAGGGAAAGTTTTGTTCTTTTACTACAGAATCCAGTGGCCATGATGGCTGGAGGATTCTGGGAGTTACATTCCAACAAAGATCACTCATCCCAGGTACTCTGTTCCTATTAGACATTATTCAAGGCTCAATATAAACTTTGAGCCCTGAAGCCACAACTGCTGTAGTGAAAGATGGGAGGTAAGTTTATGATACTATAGGTCTAAATACCTTAAAGGTACCAAATCCTGTCTTATCTTGGAAGCTAAGCAGCCCTGGTTCGAATTTGGATGGGATACCACCAAACAAATACCAGTTGCTGTAGGCTATATTTCTGAGGAAGGAACTGGCAAAACCATTTCTGAGTATTTGTTGCCTAAGAAAACCCTATGAAATTGATGGGGTCAACATAAGTTCTTAAGTGAGTTGAAAGCACATAACACACAAAGGTTATGCACAGCTAACATCCTGTGGAAATTAATGTAATATTTTCTATTCACCTGATTTGGCAAGGACAGTCCAAATTAACCCTCTGTTGTCTCACTTTTTCAGCAGCTTTTAAAATGTCCCTATTTCATTCTCCTCCTCACACTTTCCACCCTTGTCCTCAGCTTAGTTCAAAGTTTGCACTCAATTAACTCAGCAGAGGGGAGAGGAGAGGGCAAAAACTTCCCTGCCCAAGAGACTCAGACAAAAGCAAATTGCTGCAGCCTCTCCTAGGTTATGTATTCCTCCTCATTAATAATTTTGCCATCTTGACCACATTCTGATGTCACTTGGTCATGTCCCAGTATCCATCTGTGAAAGGTTGGATGGTATGGTATAAATAATTTCTCCTGAGCCTATCCTTCAGTGAATATTGTGGCAGCAATCCTATACTCAGGTTGGTAGGAATTAGTCCCGCTGATTTTTGTGATGCTTAATTCTGAATAGACACATAGAGAGAACTGCATTCACTGATTATGTTTAAATACGCAGTGCATCCCCAAAATGGTATCAACCACAGCAGCTCAATTGTTCTGTTTATAGGTATATGTCCTTTGCCGCACTTCTTTAAGCAGGTAGCTAAAGTAGAGAATGCTTATAACTTCATGATAGTACCCTACGGGCACAGAGAAGGCCAAAATAAATAAGAGAAGAATAAGGGGGTGGGATTTACAGTTATAATTGTCCAAGCCATTGTATTCCCTGTTACCATGTATGGCTGTGAAAGCTGGACAGTGAAGAAAGCAAATAGGAAGAAAATTAATTTGAGATGTGGTGCTGGAGAAGAGAGCTGAGGATACTGTAGACAGCCAAAAAGACACACAAATGGGTCCCAGAAAAGATCTATACCTGAACTCTCCCTGGGAAGCCAAGATGACTAAATCGAGGCTGTCATACTTTGCCCACATAAATGACTCATTAGAAAAGCCAATGATGCTGGAGAAGGTGGAGGGAAGTATAAATAGAGGAAGGCCACATGCTAGATGGATAGACTCCAACAGGGAGACCATGGGTAGCCTGTAGGACTTGAACAGGGAGATATCTCATTCACAGGGTCACCATGAGCCGAGATCAACTCAAAAGGAGCTAACAACACCAACAAATCTGCAGAACAGCAAATCCCACTTAAAAACTATCAGTTGCACGGACTAAAAAAGGTAACTGGGATACTGCAAATTTATCAGTACTTCAAGCTATACTAAAATGTACAGGTTGCTGGAGGACAGGTTCTCTGAGGAAGGCTAAGCTACTTTATGAGAAAGAACAGGATGAAGAGTGCATCTGCTGAGGTACTGAGTGGAGGCTGAAATCAGCTGCCAGCCCAACAGTTATGGAGCTAGAACTGAGGCAGAGAGGGACTGCAAATGTTACTGAAGGGAGAGTGTTGAATTGAGGACACTGGGAAGGTTATGAGAGTGGGGGAGAACATTGCAGAACTAGGAGAGCTGTTGAGAACAGTATCAGTCAATTTCAAAATTGGAAGCGGCTTTGGAAAAGATGTCAACAACACAATTTTGGAAGGAATAGTCCCAGAGATGATAAACTGATAACATTACACATTTTTACATTTTCATGGGGTTTTCTTGGCAAGATTTGTTCTGAGGAAGTTTATCATTGCCTGAGGCTGAGAGCATGGGATGTGCCCATAGGCACCCAGTGGATTTCATGGCTGAGCTGGGAACAGAACCCTGGTCTCCAGAGTCCTAGTCCAACACCCAAATCACCACATCACCCAAAATCTGATTGTATTCAGAGGAACTTGCAGTGTTCTAGATACTGTTTGTACTATAAGCTACCATCATATCTGACATTGGTTGTGCTTAGTGGGGCTGATGGGAATGAGAGTCCAGTGACACAAAGGCTCAGAGGAAGGTGGCTAGTATCATAGAATCATAGAGTTGGAAGAGACCGCAAGGGCCATCCTGTCCAACCCCCTGCCATGCAGGAAATCCAAATCAAAGTAAAAAAATATTTAAAAATACATGCACAAATTTGGCCCTTGAAGAATCCTGACTTTGATTTGAAGAAGCTCTCTCCTCTACAAACCCTGATGGTAGGAGAGAAGCCCTGATGGTGGGAGAGAAGAGTGTGGGTATGTAAGGCAATACCAAGTCATTTAGGACTTAATCATACCAAGCAGCAAACAGGAATTAAAGCAAAATAGTAAATTACTACATGGCATCATATTTATTCTGTTGCTGCTTTGCATTTCTTTTATCTCTGAATTACACCTTTTCATTGATGGACAAACCCCATCAATAGGCTCCTAATATTACTAATATTTGATTAGCCCCCCTGATGTGATAGGTTCTTTATGTGGCAGTAATGACTGACAGCAGTCACATGGCATGAGGCAGCATGATTCTCCTCCTCTCCTCCTCCACCACTATTCCCAAGCAGGCTAAGTTTGTTTGTACTCCATGCCTTTCAGCTTTTTAATTTTTGCTGTGATTGAGTAATTAAAGCAAAAATATTTTTTTAAAGAAAATGAACAGAATAAAAACAACACAATGGAATACATCCACCGAAAGGCATGGAAGGTAGAGTTATGGAGCCAGTGTGCAAGGGAACCATGAATTGCCAAAGCAGCACATTGATGCGATTTAAGAGAAGTGTGATATTGAATGTTTTAAACTGGTATGTTCCCATTTGTTTTACAAATGCAATTGTTGCGAGAGAAAAAACCTGGTGAGATAAACTTCTTAGAGGCCTGTAGCGAAGGACAAGATGATTTCCCTTCCCAGTTCATGTACAGAAGCTGACTGGACTAGCAGCTGAATCATGCTTCATTTGAGGTTATAGGATAGTGTTCTCTGGTATACCTGAAGTAGCAGGTGTGTTGAGCGGGCCTAGGGCAGGCTGGGAAGATAACTGGGTACGAAAGAGAAACAACCACCTCTTATTAAATAACAAATACCAGAATTTGTGAGCTCCACTATGGTGCTTACTCCTACACTCCAAACATAATCCCCTACATGGGTGAAGCTTCAAGTGCACAACCTGAGTCAGAACGCAAGATTTTGACAAAGCCTTTGTATCTTTTTTCCTCATCCCATCTCCCTCCCTCCCCCTTCTCCTTCTCAGGCAAAGACAGGAGTCTTTTACTGTTAAACATCCCCATTTCAAATTATCTCTCTCCCATCTGGATCTTAAATTAGCTGAACGTTTCTTTTCCTTTTTTTTATTGTTGTCGATTTGCCTGATGGATGTCTACGCTATTATACATATGCCTCTCCCTTGCTTTCACCTCCCCGTCCCTCCACCAGTTACATAGATTCACGATTAAAATTAACTTTGCACTCGTTTTCTGATTGCGTCGCATATTATAGCAGTGCAAGAGCCGTGTTGAGCAAAGCTCTGACATTTGCAAAGTATTTCTATTCACGTCGAGGGCTCTTTTTACCCCTTCCCCTTTCTTTCCAAAATGAGACTACCTCTGAAACAACAACAAAAAGAAACCCCAGTCTCCTCACAGTCTGCATCTTAATATAATAAAACATTTTTAAGAAGACTGATATTAAAGGGAAAACATTAGCCAAGTTTTAACCGTGGAAAATATATTGACTGATCTTGTGACTCATTTTGCAGTGTCATTTAAAAGTCATCTTTCACTTAGCTTCCATTTTGTTCACCTTGGTCAACATTTAGGAACATGTTTCCATTGCTTGTGACCTATCAAGCCAATGTTGCTACATACCCACCAAGTATGTACCAACCCCTGCCCCAAATTTGCTTCCTCAGGTAACAAAAGCTGGAGGTTTTTTGAACCTTCAGGTTTTAGTTTACCACAATACTACTGCTTGAGCATGCTCATCTATCTTTGAAGGGTTACAAGTTGTGCTGGTCCATTCAAGGGCAAGGTGTTTAGCAATCAGGACTAGAAGCTTTACTTATCCTGCTGTTTCAATTAATCAGCAAAAGCTTTAATTGCAGACTGACATTCCACTCTGGATTAATCAGTGACTCAGAAGGACGTGGTGATGTTTCTAGGATGTGTTATTGTGCAGGCACAGATTCTCTTCCTTCATTGCTAAATTTATTCCAAAAGCTCATGCACACACGCACACACTTTCCCTTTTCCTAAACAGAAGAACAGGTTGCTTACCTGTAATTGGTGTTGTTGGAATGGTCATATGTGAAATCACATACATCGATTGTTCTAAGCCTGTAATGAATGGGTTCTGAAACTTCCAGAATGAATGATGTGTTTGAGAAGGACCCACATACCCTATACAATCTGCATGTCCACACAGTGTGCATGGGTAGTGCAAGTTCAAAGATGGCCATTCAAAGAACCAAAGTTACAGGTTGGCAACTTCTTCTTTGTAGTCTCTATAACTTGCATGAACGATTAGCAAGCTAAACATACCAGGAAAACAAAGATCATGGGATTCCTGAAGAAAGGACAGCAAAGCCGAAACCAGTGTTTTGTTGAGTCCAGACATCCAGATTGTAATGTCACATGTAAGTGGACAATGAAGTCCATGTGGCTGTTCTACATATTCATTCCAGTGGCATGCAAGCTAGTTCATACACTGACCCAATGGCAGAAGAGCAGAGTTGCAAGCAGGAGGTAATGATATTGCCCCAAGGGGAGAAAAATTTCAACTATTTCATCCTCACAAACTAGAACAAATAACTTCCAGTTTTCTCTCCATTGTAGTGCAAACAAATATTTCTGTCCAATTCTTCCCCAGTACACACAGCACGCATATCCTGAGGTGTTGGGGTAATTATTCCGACAAAAATGCATGTGGTTTTCATGCACTACAATCATTGGGGGGGGGGGTGTGCATAAAAGATACTGCTTCCAGAGACACTTTTTGCAAGATTTTTGTAGGGGTTTGTGTGTGTATATGTGCAGAAACCAGCAATCATGTGAACATATGTGCATGCACATCCCTCCCATACTTGACTATCTAGAAACTGTAGTTTCCAGTGGTTTTGCTGGGGAAAAAACCCATATGTCCATTGTACAAAAATGGTAACTGTCATGCAAAAACCCATGTAAATTTATGTGCAGAATTTCTCTAAATTTTCAGCACGTGCAAATAAACTGCACAAAATTCTTGTCAATGCAATATCCTTCCACTGCAATCCATTTTTCAGCCAAGAAATGAATAATGGTGAACATTCTTTCTATTTCTGTTGCATCAAGTGGAAAGTGAACAGCTTTGTAATAAAACAAGAAAAGTGTTTGGTCCTATCAACACAGAAGGCTAATGGCCTTCTAACATACAGTTGCCATAGGATTTGGAGCCATAGGCAGCACAATATTCTGAAGAAGGTGGAAATAGGAAACAGCCTTTGGAAGCCATAATATCACTTTGTCCTTATACAACTCAATGGCGAGGTAGGGATGGTAAAGAGCACAGATTTCACCAGCAATCCTCACTGAAGGTATAACCATTAGAAATGCTGTTTTAAGGATACAGAACAAAGGTGAACACTGAACATATTCCCATTGGTCCAAATTGTTGTCTCATAAAACCAATCAGGCAAAGTGGAAGGTTCCAGGAGATGAAACACAGAGCAGAAGGTAGATGTGGGTTTCTAAACTCTTTCAGGAATAGCATAACACGGGGGTCACACAGGCTAAACCAGCTGACAAATAAGTTCATAGAGGACAAGAGAAGACCCCACAACCTGAGAAATATCAGAAAGGCAAGGACATTTTTCATTTGATATCTGGTAGAATTCACATTGCAAGCCACCTCCACCTCTTCTCATTGAATTATTGAAATTGTGTCCCATTTAGCAGTTAAGGACATCTTTGTTGCCAGCTTACAGTAGCTTCTACCCACAGGTAGAACCTGGTGAGAGGTGTTGCCTGAGAGATTCTCTACACTGTGAGTTTCAGGGTGGAAATGCCTGGGTGGGTTACCTTGCCATTCTCCACTATATGAAATTCTGGGAAACAGAGCCAGCTAGAAAGAGATTGTCACTGTCACTGTGAATGTAAAATGGGGTTACCTGAAAGATTTGCCAACTGTCAGTTTCAAGATATTTGTCCACCACCATGCTGCTATGTGACACACAGTGGTAGAAGCAGGTGCTTATTCTGTGAATTGATTTTGGGGTGAAAGTGTTTCAGAAACCATTGTTGAAGGACCTTAATCCTCAGCTTGGTCAACAGAGTAACTGATGTGGTTGTTGCCATGAGACCTAGGAGCTGCTAGCTCATCTTGCTGATACTGAATTCATTGTTAGGACCTAGAACCTTCTCTTAGGATGAAGCAGGCCCAACCTACATATAGAGTGACATTCCCTCTGAATGCATTGAGGTTTGCACCAACAAAATCTATAAATTAGGATGGAGAAAGCTTAGATTGCAAAGTATTTATGATATGACTCAGCCATCAACCATGACAGTAAGTGCAACATTCAATGGTGAGAGACCTAAAGTATTGACCTGTTACACAGACAAAGGTCATGGTCACTGTTGAGGCTGAAAACCTAGATAATTACATCAGTACCTAGAGCAAACTTAGAACAGAAAGGAAAATAGAAGGCAGTTTGGAGAATGTTTCACTTGCATAATGACCTTCCTCGTAATTTCTATATGACTGACAGAATGACTATGAGTGCTTCTTCAATACTTAAACTAATCAAAATGAAATCAAGGGTATCCCAAGTCATTTTGGAGGCTGATTTGTAGAAAGAGATTTCTGGGTGGCCTGTGATGTTGAAGGGACTTCTAGTTGTTCCATCATTGGAAGTAGCTGGGAACAACTGAAGGAGGTGGCAAGGGACATTTAGATGCTGTCTGGGCCAAAGCTTGGATATATAAATATACATATATAAATAATTATATAAATGGCCTCACCCCTGTGGTCTTGGGCTTTTAAACATAATCATGACTACCTGAGAGATAATATACAGAGACATGGCTTCTGTGTTGCTGCAGTAATCTTGAAGACAACTGCCTGCCCACAAACAAATTGTAAAAATACAAGCATTTTTGCTCTTTACTTACAGGTGCCAGAAGAAATAATGAATATGTAAAATAAGATGCCTTTATTTCCAATTGGAAGGGGCTGAGGTGTACAAATTGGAATCTGAATCCATGGAAATATGATTTGTAAAACAAAACTGAAGGGAACTAATAGCTATGATGGAACGACGTGATGCAAATTCAGAATTGCACAGTGCAACTTTGTGAAATCAGATGGACTGCGAACCAGAAATTAATTAATCACTGACACTTGGATTTGGCTGATGCCTTCAAAGGGATTGAGCTCAGGTTTCAAGTGCTAATCAAAGGGAAAATGGTTCTTGAACTGGATTTGCAAATCAGAAAGACACTGTTTGTGTGTGTGGTTTTTCGCTTTCCCCTCTATTGATGAGTGCCTTTGCTTCTTGCCTCAAGCTCCCCTGCTTGTTAAATTCAGATAATAAGCTTCCTTTACATGGAATAGGTATGTAGATAAGAAGTCTAGACATCTGTATCATGCCATACCATGTGGAATATGATTTTCTAAGGAGAAACATAATTTGTTTAAAAATAATGAGTATTTCCGCTTCTTCTGTTTTTATGGACACAGAAAGAGCTGGTCAAAGTGCCATGGAAAAAAGCTGTGCTATGGTCAAGGTCAACTCTACTGTTAGAGTGAGGTAGATGTTTTAGACAACTGAGTTGGTGTATCATTAAAGTGCCACAAATTATTGATTATTGACTTATTTGTTGTTGTCGTCGTCATACTGTATGTCTATCAATGAGATGGGCTTTGCTACTTTGTAATAAACAAAAGGTATTCTGTGCATAACTGTAACAGTAGTCTGAGTGGCATGTGTGAACTCACACAAATGAGATTATCCTACACTTGCACAGTACATAATTCAAAACCTTCTAGAGCAGTCGTTCCAAACCTTTGGTCTTCTAGATGTTTTGGACTTCAGCTCCCATAATTCCTGACTGTTGGCCTAAGTTCCTGGAGCTTCTGGGATCTGAAGTCCAAAAAAAATATATGGAGGAGCAAAGATTGGAAACTCCTGTTCTAGAACATTACATAAGCTTTTGGGAGGTAGCCCCACCCACCTGTAGTGCCTCTATATAAGAGGCCTCTCCCCAAAACTGCCACTTCTATGGATGCTGATGCAGCAATCCAAAGGCCAGGAAGGAGACGATGAGGGGCTGGTGTGAAAACAGAAAACAGTTACAGGTATGCTACCTGTCCTTCTTCTTTGTGGTCTCTGTGACTCACACAAATGGGAGACTAGTAAGCTACAGAAGTAGTAGGCAAGAGTGTCATTGCAAATAGTAAGTTTACTGAACATGGTATCAATGGAAGACATCAAACATGAGCATAACACCTCCATACCAATGTAAGGCAATATCAGTACACAACAAGTATCACAAAACAGAAGGAATCCGAAACAGCAATACACAGTGCAGAAGGCAGAATTACCCTGAAATGGTAATAGTACAATCAGGTAATGGAAGAAAACATTCTCCTGAATGCTGCTCTCCTGAATGCAGTGCCAGTCCTCGAGTCCACTTTGGAGTATGAGATTAAAGTAATCAGCTGTGACCAGGTAACCGCTCGACTAATGTCCTTCAGTGGTGCACTAGCCAGGAAAGCATAAGACACAGTGGCAATCCGTGTGGAATGGGCTCAGATCTGAGCTAGAGTGGAAGAAATTGCCCAAGGGCTGAGCACAGCTTCGAGCGCCAGCTCTGACGACAACTGCTAAAGCTGAAACTGAATAAACCAGAATTGGCCAACGAAGACTGATGAATCATAGGAACACAGTTCTTAACAATGCTGTTGCAGTGGCAGATGAAAAGGAAATGGTGGTTTTAGTGGAATCCCCTTTGCACCAGAGGTGGGCAGGACTACTGCCAAAAAGTGCATGTAATGCTCTAGAAGGGTAGCTCCATTCGTGTGAGTCACAGAGACCATAATGAAGAACTATGTTTTCTCTAGTACAGATATATAACAATGTAAGCTTCAGCATTTAAATGGGTTTTAGGACGAAAGTCCTAGTGCTTTCTTGTATAAAACAAAGCAATGCTGTATTAGAGGTCTATTTATTATTTGGATTATCTCACTCCTAAAACTAACTAAAAATATGGACCATGACCTGGATTACCATGACTTCTCATTGGCTTCCGGACTTCGATTACCAGTGAAGTATCAAGCAGTCTGCTGAAAAATGATTCTGGAACTTATAGTTATTCTGTATTTACAAGTAGAATCCTACACATCTGGCTCATCTGGGACTATGTCAAAAAAACAAACAAACACCAATGTAACTTCCTTTCTCCAAATATAGATCCGATAGACTGGACTAGTAAAGTTGGTCTAACTGTGAATAGGATTAAACTGCACACCTGCTTTTTACATATGGTGATAGAAACAAAGTTTGTATTTCATCTTAATTTTTCCAGATAAGTCAAAATGCATTATATAGGATTGGGTTGCTGTGAGGATTCCACAGCAGAGTTTACTTGAGTGCAAGGGTACAAGAAGGGGCCCATGTTTTGACTTATTTGGCTGTGGGTAAGATAATTGATCTATGGTCCAAATATTCTTACTTGCAGCTATTGAACACTTTTTTGCTTTAAAGAAATTGTGCTTCTCTTCAGGGAATTAATAAAAAGACTGACTACTTCTTTCCTGTTTTCTAAATATAAGTCTGCATTGCCTAGAGTTTACATCTGGATTTTGTATTTTAAAAATGGAGGATTAAACCTCCATTATGTGATCCCAGCATTCCTAGAGGTTAGTCCAGGTGAAATCTAAACCCATCATATGACCACCTAGAGTAATGATTCCCAAACTTTGGTCCTTTGGTTTTGGGCTTCAACTCACAGAATTCCTGGTTGATGGTCAAACTGGCTAGGGGTTCTGGGAGTTGAAATCCAAAACATCTGGAGGAACAAAGTTTGGGAACCACTGATCTAAAGCCTCATTTGACTCCCCTCATTATATTTCAGGATTCAATACAGACACCTTGACTTCAAGTTCAGCCCCCCCCCCCCCCCCCCCCCCCGGCTCCACTGCCTTTTGTACCACCTTTTCTGATGAAGGCATCTGGAGACCTTGAAAATGGACAGATTACTAGATGGTGTAAAGAAAGTATTACACCAAAACCCACGATTCTGCCCCCTCCCCTTAAACATGATTGGTTTTATTCCCTGTGATCTCCCACAGGCGGGAGAGCAGGAATATTTAAGAGGGGAAATCCTGGCTCTATTCGTGTAATACTTGCTTTACACTAATAGGAGCAGCCGGACTCAGAAGTACATGAGCATCTTAAGCAGCCTCCTTTTGCTACATCTCCTCCCTCCCAAGGGACAGATTAAGATATGCTGCTGGATCTCTACAATAGCATTACCAAAAATAATATGGCATTCTGACAGATTGTAGGAAGGTATTTTCTTTTGTATTTAGAAGCCTCTCATAGTCAGAGGCCATAAAATGTAGTTTATTTAACTTGTACATAAATCCAGCACTGCACCTTCATCTCATTATTTCTCCCCCTCGACAGCAGTGGCACAGATTGTTATCTCAAACAAGGTCATATGCACAAAAGAATCAGATGTAGCAGGGGCAACACACAACAATCCAGAATGGAGAACTACACACACATGGTTTGGCAAGGTACAGTCTTCTTCCACCCCAGTTTTTCAGATGCTTTTAAAATGTCCCAGTTTCTCTCTTCTCCTACGACTTTCCCCTTTAGTCCACAGCTCAATGCTACAAAGGAGTTTATCAGACAAGGGAAATTGGAAGTATAATCCAATGGCAATCCAAACGCAATCATGGGGTTTAACGTTATTGCGTGATAGACTACCACATGCAATTTCGGGCAATGGCAAGCTATTTTCGGGCAATGGGAAGTCAGTTTGAACGCAATTCGAATTCACGTAAATTCTCTGAACTAGCGAATTCAGGTGAATGCATTCTGGCCCCACTTTCTTTTCATTCGAAATTAAGAGAAATTCCTCCCATGTGATAAGCTGCAAAGTAGTTCAAAATGAAAAAAAAAATAGTTTGCATTGAATTAACTCAGAAGAACAGAAAGGAGAGAAAAAGGAGGAATCTTGACCTTCCCTGTCATCTCAGGCAAAAGCAAACTGCTACCTTGTATATTGTTCCTCATTAATAACTTTTGCTCACCCTGATCACACACTGATGTTGCTTGGTCACATGTGTTTTGGTTTTCAATGTTGGAGGGTAGGTTAAATTTGAGAGCTAGCATAGTGGTGTGGTTTGAGTGTTGGACTAGGACATTGGGAGACCAGGATTTGAATCCCCACTTGACCATGGAAACCCACTGGGTGAATCTGGACAAATCACACTCTCTCGTCCTTAGAGGACAGTAAAGGCAAATCCCCTCTGGAAAAAATCTGCCAAGAATACCCCATGATAGGTTCACCTTAGGGTTACCATAAATCAGAAGTGTCTCGAAGGCACACAACTACAACAAAGTAAAATCTCCTGCTCTTTCCATTGGAAAGGAATGAAAAAAATCTGAGTGTCTAATCCCAAATTCCCACTTCTTCTGAAATAAATGATATAAACATGCAATTTGTCTACATAAATATATTTGATTTCTACACTCAACCATGCAATTAAAATATATCCAAACATATGTCAAGAAACAAACTAGAAAAAACAACCAGACCATTCCACATAAAGCCAGGGACAATGCAGGATTTAAGCAGATAATAATCCTTCTATCAAGCCACCTTCACAGGTGTTGGTTTTCCATCGCTCAGCAACAGATTTACACACAGTCAATTATTTCTCTGAAAGAGTTTTTTGACTTCCAGACAATACTCCCTCCTGACCAAAACAAAATCGTATCTGTTTATGGATGCTGGTGTTATATTTTCTTTACTGGTTATTATTTTACCCACAAAAATACAGACACATAGAGATATACAGGCTTGCCTATGCTAACAGCTTGGATGTCTAAAACAATTTACTAAAAATAAAGGAAAATTAATCAGGAAGAAGAGAAACAAGAGTGCTTCAGCAACAAGGTTGAAACAAGGGAAACGCAACCCACAGCACAAGCCCTGTTGAAATGAATGGCAGCTGAGCAGGAGCACGATTGGTTTCAGTGGGCTTCCTCTGGGGAATGTCATGCTGGATCATGCCCAGACTATTTCTGAAAGGCTGCTCAAGTACCAGAGGCTCATCGAGGGAGATCTCTCATGAATGTGGCCTAATGCAACCTTAACAACAGTCTGTTGATGAGGAAGCAGTCATTAAAAATTAACCGAGCCTGCAGTGCAAGAATGAGAGCAATGCTGATTTGGCAACAGCTCTGCCAGATTCATGGCTAGGCTTTTTAGTATCTAGCAGTTGCTATTAACCAGCACAAGCTCTGGAAAGACCCAAAACATGTACAGTGGCTTTGTGGCAGAGGTAAGTTATCAAGGCCCAAAAAGATATAGCCACCCTTAGTAAGATAGGCAATATAAATGGCTGAGCAAATTTAAACGCACTTTTCAAAGACCTAACTAAAAATACCCGAGGGAGGCATTTACTAGAGCTAGATTTGATCAGATTGACACCATGGTAAGATATGGTAGATTTAATGGTATTTCTTATGATGAGCAAACTTGTATTTGTGGAGACCGAGAAACTGAGGATTTAGCTCATTCAAGTGTAATTTGTACCAACAGGAAAGAGACCAGTATCTTGGTCCCTATATCAAACGATCAATGTTCTGGATACCCATGTTAGAACTTTATACTTCATGAGTGGTCAAGATTCCAAAATATCTATTTCCACAGCTTTGTTTCTATGTAAAGCAATACAGTTGAGAGCTAGATATGTGGGGACAATTGGGGTAAACTGTAGAGGTGATGAAGAATTTTGATGTGTAACTGATGTTCAATCTTTTTGTTTTATGTACCATCATTTTAAAGCTGTATTTTTCCCACTCTCTCTTTTACCCATTTTTGTACTTTGAATCTTTTATATAGACTTTTATAATCAAGTTTTATAATTCTGCTTCTTTTATGGGTATTGTACTTAAATTGTATGGCGTTCACATGGTATCTACACGGTATTTTATTCATATTTTAGATTTATTATATTTTAGCTTTTTCTACTTTCTATAGAACTTCTATAGAATTTTATAGTGTGTTTTATCTGCTTTTCTGTTATTTTGATATGGCCTAAGGGCTAATCAATAAACATTGATTGTGGCAGAGGTAAGTGTTGAGAACCTAAATCCAAGTGCCTCTGGTTGACAATGGTAGAAGATTCTTTGACAGATTTTAGTATTTTGCAGAGACTACTGACATGTTCTCAATTACTGAAAGCTAGAAAGAAGTGATATATTTAATAAAATAAAACAAACTTGTTTTAGAGCCAGCATGGTATAGTGGCTTGAGTGCTGGCCTGTGACTCTGGAGTAAGCTTGGCCCTTAAACCCATTGGGTGACCTTGGGCAAATCACATACTCTCAGCCTCAGAGGAAGGCAATGGCAAACCTCCTCTGAACAAATCATGTGAAGAAAACCCTATGATAAGTTCACCTTAGGGATGTCATAAGTCGGAAACAACTTGAAGGCACACAACAACAACAATGTTTTATTTATACATTTAAAAAGAAAAATTCATGCCTAAGGGAGCTCAAATTCTATTTGAAATGGCATGTTCTTGTACCTGTAAAGTAATCAGATGGATTTCACCCTATGCAGACTAGCAAATGTTCCTTAAAACATAGAATATTCCAGAAAAATAGTCTTCTAGATGCCACATTTAACAAGATGGCATCTGTTTCTGTTACTACTTCAGTAATAATAAAATGAGCCTTGCAGCACCTTAAAGACTGAAACATTTCCCTATGGCACATTCATGAACTTGATATAGTAATTTGGGGAGGGAGCCTGAACAAATAGGAAGGCAAGAAGGACAGCTTACCTTACAGTCATAAGGTACAAAAAGAAAGGCTGCTGAATATGGAGCAGCTGTGTGAACGACTCCGTATCGAAAGATGATGGCACGTCAACCTTATAAATGGAGAAGAAAGAAGCCTGCAGGGGCTCTCTGTGAGATGCTCTCTCTCTCTCTTTCTCTCTCTCTCTTTCCGCTCAAGTCACTTTTATAGATCTGAGTCACCTTTATGCCTTTGGGAGAAACCTTGTTAGTGTTCTTACAGAATTCTTTTCATGCAAGCCTTGGGAATTAGGCCTCAAATCTACCAGTCAGTGCTCAAAAACCATATCCTGTAGAGATGGCAGATGCAGTGGTGAGATGGTACAATGGATTTTCTCCCAAATCACCTTTCCTGTTTCCTCTCTTAGGAGCATCTTTCTCCACTCCAAGTATTATGTATTCTTTATACAGAAAGCATGTCTGTGTAGGAGAAAGCATAAAAATCATTTGTGGATTACCAAATGTGACAATCAAATACACATTTGTCTGCAGTCAAAAGAGGACATGCCATTGAATACCAATGGTATTCTGTTGTTTAAACTTTGGTTTGGATCCCAAATGTACTATGAAACAATAGTTCAACTTGGTAAACATGTATAAAAATACAGAGTTTGTACACAGGGAGACATGAGCAAGACTGTAATCTCACCTTACAACTAGGGAATACAGTTGAATGATGATAACTTAGTTTAATAAGACACAGTGTCTTCCCTATTCCTTTTCAGCATGCTACCATTATACTTGATATTCAATTAGTTATGTCAATCTGCACAATTTGTCTATATGTTTCTTAAATTTATATCAGACTCCTGCCTTTCTTGAGCCAGTGAGCTCAAGAAAATAGATATGACTCTCCTTCTGCCCACTTTATTCTCACAACAACCTGTGAAATAGGTTAGAATGAATAATAATAATAATAATAATAATAATAATAAAGCTTTATTTATATAAATGTGAGTGAACAGTGCAAGGTTGATCACTAGTTGAAGTCAGTGGCTCTGGTGACTCTGGGATGATGAATCTGCTCTAGATCTCACTCAGAGCTTTAAAGCAGATGTCTATGACATTCAATCCTTTCTCCAAAATATGTTTGGAAATTTGTTGTTGTTGTTGTTGTTAACTGCTCTTGAGTTGGTCCTGACTCATGGCAACCCTGTGTATGAGACATCACCAAGCTTTCAAGCCTTAAAAGTTTCTAAGGACATCAGTAATTTAACATGCTTCCAGTTAGCAAAGTAAGGTGAAAAACAGTAACAGAAGTTGCAAGACCACAACACAACAGCAGCAGATGGAACAGCATACCAGCTGTCAAAATAATTAAAATATTTACAAAGAAATCAGAGAGTGATTAAATGAGGAATTTAAAAGTACCCATTTAATGGCATCTTTAAAAGTTCATTGGCAAAGGTTTATTAATGAAGGGTAAAAGAGGTTTTTCTCTGTCTGATGAAGTGGTGCTGCTGTTGGTATCTTAAGGAATTGGGTGTAGCTCACTTGCCAAATGATTATTGCTTTAGTCACTGATTTTGTCAAAAATTTTGATGTTAGTATTCATATACATTGCTAAGGATTCTGTACGGTCTGGTATAGGTGGTGGTCCAGGAAGGTGACACCATGAGTTACCGCATTGGGTGACACCAACCCTAGTGATCCCACTGTTGTTGCTGTATGCCTTCAAGTCATTTCCAACTTACTGTGGGATTTCTTAGCAATATTTGTTCAAAGGAGGTGTGCCATTGCCTTTCCCTGAGACTGAGAGCATGTGACTTGCCCAAAGTCACCCAGTGGGTTTTATGGCTGAGGGGGGACCGAACCCTGGTCTCCAGAGTCATACTCCAACATTCAAATTATTATGCTACACTGACAAAATCTTTTTACACCTGGCCAGATTCTTTTTATCTCCTTGTCCTCTGTCTACCTGTTAAGCATTTTAGTAGCATCGGTTTTAAAAATGATGAAAGAGGGCTGAAGAAACAGAGTTTCAGTGTCAGGTTGTACCAGTAGATCTGCAACAAACGATGCAATAAAGCTTGAGTTGGGAAATAATAGAATTCTACTCTAGCCAATTCTCCTGTAGTAGTGTGTTTCTGCCTACAAGAGGCAAGGTAAACAGCAGCTGTTTCTAGAATTCCCTATTGAGCATATATGAACAGCAAAATGGAGAGAAAGTAGATAAGCCTACGTTACCCCAAATATTTTTAAAGCCTAGATCTATGCATTTGCCCACCAAATATAAGTGAAGGTTAGTGAAAGAAACAATAATCCTAAAACGCATTTTGGAAGAAGTCTTCCAATGGTGTCTAGAAGGCGCAAATTTTTTTCTTTACTTAGGCAAGGCTTATCTGATCTAGTTGTTTCATTTTACACATGCAAATTGTTAGTTCTGAATTAAACGTTTGCTGAATAATGTGACCTGCTTTTCTTTTTTGCAGTACAGGAACCTAAACTTTATTCTTTTCATGTTAGTTCTGCCTCAAGTTCCAAAATTTCTATTACAGAAGTAATGCCCAGAGACATGTCAGCTTTGTTACCTGTAATGATAGGGGAAAGCCTCACCTACTGAATTACTACTTGTCAGAAAGTTCATTATATTCTCAGGCCCACAAATCCACTAGAGACAAGGCCTTTTTGGCATACTGTAGTCATATGTTGATATTAATAGGGGGCTGTCCTCAATTTGAAAAGCTGTCTAAGGCCAGTTAATCTATTTGAAGGGCTGGCCAGGTCCAGCTGAAAGATAAAGCGCTAGAAACCCTGGAAGCCCTTGAATACATCAATTAAGTTTATATTCTTGAACGTTCCATAGACAAAAACGAGGACATGTGAGGCCAAGCAACATGAGAGTGTGGTAAAAGTTACTTTTTAAAAGATGGAAAAAGTTATTAATGAGGAAGAATGTGCAAGCTAGAGAAGTGGCAGCAGATTGCTTTTGCCAAAGCCGACTGTAAAGGGCAAGACTGAATCCCCTCCTCTCCTCTCTTTTCCCCAAGTGCAAACTATTTTTGCACTTTGAACTCAGTTTGGAGCAACTGAAGTAAATTGAGGATGAAAGTGGGAGGAGGAGAAAGAAATTGGGACATTTTAAAAGCAGCTTAAAAAGTGGGACAGAGGATTAATCGGAACTGTCCCTGCCAAATCGGTTCATTTGAAGGGAATGTAAGAGTTAGTATCTGGACAGAAAACTGAGCAACCAAGAAGGTCATCTGATCATAGCCTTCACTCCTCTCTATGCTGAAATCTGTTGCATTTCTAATTGATTTTTAGCAATTCTTTTCACATGTTTAACTATATATTAAAATTAGCATATGCATATTTTATGTAAATCTTAGCCCTCTTTTTTCTGGTAACACATTACCTCTCTTTTGGTGATACTTAAGTGATCACCTTCTTTTACTCGTGGCCTCTGCCTTATGGAAGTCCCTTCTACAGAAATACAATTGGCCCCATTTCTGGGTTAAGAGTTTTTAAAATTCATCTGTTCTTCTTTGTTTCTAATTGAAAAGTTTCATTTTATCTACTGCAGACAGATATTTTGAAACATTACAAAATATCCTATATTTTATTGAAATTGGTTTTAATCAAAACTCTTTATATTTTATAATAAATTTTAAATATTTTATGTTCCGGTGCTGTAAGTGGCTTTAGGAAGACTATGACAGTATAGTGTTTACTTGTTTAGATGGGTGGCCTGGCTTATCCCAAAGGCAAGTAACAAAGCACACCAATCAAAACTAGCACATCCTCAAAAACCAAACCCCAAGGACAACAGAACTGAGCACAATTGCTCTGGTTAAAATAGTGTGTTGTGGCATTTAGGACTTTGCATGTGATAAGCAGCACCTTGAATTTTGCTCAGAATAATATGCATCTCATACATGTTTACACAGATGCAAATGGGATGAGCTAAATCAGGATCCCTTGTTTGCATTAATCCTGACAGGTGTTTTTCACCCATTCCCGTCCTTTTCACTATCCCAAGCACCAGGGAGAATGCAGTTTGAGTTCAGTCAAACTGAGTTGAGATCAGATATAAAGATTGCTCACAGTTTTTCTCATCTCTAATGAGAAAGCTTGTTTTTACATACCAAGAGACACTGTCGAGAAAATGTCCAAACTCCATAAGATTTAGCACATTTCAGTGGTTTTGTGTGTATGGAAAATTTGCACCAAAACATTTCCCCCCCATACCAAACAGTTTCTACAGCTTTGGGCAAAATATACTACTCTCTCCATAAAATCATTATGGTTTGCACCCCCCAAAAAATCAAATTAAGACTAGCCAAGGCCAGGACCAAAAGCTGAACCTTGGCTGAACAGTATGCTTTTTAGTCCACAATCCCCCGCGGTCAGTTGTTAGTGGTATGGCTGGGAAAAGGCCAAGGGTGACCCTACCATTAGGCAATGATGCAGCCAACTCAGATGTCAGATGCTAGGGGCCAGCAATGTCATTTCTTCTAAGTCTCCCCAGCTATTCCCCAGTATTGTATGATACACTTGTATGTGCCACATGGCCTGTCATGCACTCCCCTCCAGCTAGCCTGCTGTCCTCAACTGTGGTGAAAAACACAGTTCCAGCACCAACTTCATAGAAAGCTTCAACTGCCCACCCAGTTCACTTTTGATCATGGAGTGGGGAAGGGGGCACCATCTCACCTTTTGCTTCAGGTAGCAAAATGTCTTCAGCCAACCCCAAAAGAGGAGACACTGGATC
Organism: Sceloporus undulatus; assembly: GCF_019175285.1. NCBI lineage: Eukaryota > Metazoa > Chordata > Lepidosauria > Squamata > Phrynosomatidae > Sceloporus > Sceloporus undulatus. The sequence continues at coordinate 91,895,426 of NC_056527.1, read as the reverse complement.
CTGAAATTCAACAGGCAGAAAACATTGCTCTGCTACCCAAAGGAGGGCAGATGGACAAGGTCCATAAACTTCAGTCTATGAAAGATTATGCTACCAATGTTCTATCTTCCTCTGCTTCAATGCTTCTACAATACCCCTTTCCATACTGATCTAGTGACTAACATGGTAATATTTTTGAAGTTTAAGCTCAAGTAAACTTCACATCCTCCCCAGTTTTCTAATACAAACTAGGGCAAGGGTAGGATTGGGAAGGTTATTCATACACCTTGCCATTAATGTCTTAGTTCCTCTTGTATTCAAAGAGGAGATAATCACCTCTCTGCTAGCCGTATGCATTCACTTAAGTTCACCTTTCACTGAAAAACAAGATTCTAGCCCTCAAGGCATAAAAACAACCACTGAGACAGATCTTGTAGAGCTTTCATGGGAAAGAAAAAGAGAGGCTGATTTTGCTAATTAAGACTAGGTTGGGGGTGAAGCCCCATAGATATGGTGCAGTTGAAGTCACCTCTTTCTGCAACTCTGGCTAATTCTGTCTTCAGCTCCCCACTGCCCAGCCAAGGACCCACATTACTGATCATCAGGTCAATACCCATTCTGCATCCATTCTGGAGTGAAGAAAATATTTCTTCTTGATCTGCAGCTCCATCTGCTGTTTTAGCCTTGCCTGTTTCACTGCTATTCTGCTCAGGAGGAAAGAAAAGGAATTGTCACTTTCTTCCAGGAAAAATAAAACCAGGCTACCAACATGAAAAGAAATGAAAACCTTAAAAGGATTTTTTAAAAAACCATATAACAAGCAATTAGAAACATCATTAACTCTGTGATAGCTGTGAAGACTGCAGGGAGCATGCATCCATTTTTGGCACAAACATAAGCTGATGAAAGTGAGCTGAGCTCATATGGTCTAACCTACATTCTCACCATACTGACTGGGGTTGTGTGAAATAGGTCTCAAATGTCTAATGTCTGACTCTGGTTTCTGGAACTATATTCAGCATTCAAAATAAACTCTACAATTTTTTTTTTCAGGACTAGAAAACTCTCCTCCCTGAAATAAAGCCACTTGAATCACACATTGGCTGGCATCCTGTTGGTTGGTCCCAACTAGAGTAGACCCATTCACTAAAGTGCTACACATCAACGGTTGTGGTCACCCATATGCTTTGCCTGGATTCAGATGGCTGTGCATTTTCAGTAGAGGGAGGGTGAACAGATGGGAATAGATATGAATTTGCACAGGAAAGTGAAGATAATAAAACGCTGTCAATGCAAATGTGCAAAAATCCACACAATACACTTATGTGTAGACTAACCCTAAAACATATAGTCAAGATGTAAGCAACCTGAGGGTCTCGAGCTGCTTTGACTGAAAATGCCCATCAGTCCCATCCAGTCTGACTAATGATCAGGGATGATGAGAGCTCCCAGAATCTCGCAACCAGATTCATAAGGTTGTAATTATTTTTAAAAAGGTAACTTTCCTAAATTCTGGATGACACTTGGGGTGCAAGTGCCAGCACAGAAATTAGGAAGCTCCTATTTTGAATTCCTGCTATCCTGAGAGTCCCTGTTAATCTAACCCTGAGTGGAATTCCTTCAGATGTTATATGTACACCAAACCGCCTGCTCTCTTACCCATTTATTCCCTAGGAAACATATAGCCATCTAGTTCTTTAAACTCAATAAGGGCAGGACATTTTGTTTTTGTTCTTTTCAAGAAGTGACCCCTGTCCAAAGACATTAAAATCTTGCAATCTTTGTGCTGGCACTGAGCCTTAGATTTGGAAAGAAGTTTCAAAGCTGAGCTGTAAATCAAATAAAAATAGTCAAAAACACTACAGAGAAACCAAAAGCAGCAAAGTCTGTGAATCTACCTTTTATGGTGACTTCTCAGAGCTCAGTACCAAGCAATTAGCCAAAAGAAGGCGGCAGCAAGTTATCTCCAGGTGAACACAGATAGAAAGATGTCACACTGAGCACACAGAACAGATGTTGCTACAGAAACCTAATACCTGGTACCTGGCACAAAAGGGGGCATGACTCCTCCCCTCCACTTCCTATTATATGCCTTAAAGCCTCTGGTTCTGACATCTCTACCAGGCAAAGAGAGAAATAAAAGGAAGGGAGTGACGTCCACATCAGTTGTTTTATACATTGCAGTTTCAGATGGCAAGTGAAAGGCACAGATGTGGCCTCCCACTTCTCTAGTTTAAATAGCTCCAGAAAGAACAAAAAAGATGGCTGCCTTCTTTCCCAGGCTGAATTAAAAATAGGGTGACCATTTGTGCCTCCACTAATAAGAGAAATGTATTGCCAAACAGAATGGCAAGAAAATGCAGGGTATACCTTGCTTAAGAAAACCCTGTGAAATTCATGGGGTCACCATGAAGACACATACACAAACATCAATAATACTGCATATGCACAGATGCAAATTTACAAATAACAACTGCAATGTAAGTAGATAAAATAATAAAAGGTAAAGGTAGTTCCTTGACATGAATGTCTAGTCGAAACCGACTGTAGGGGGCAGTGCTCATCAATGTTTCTAAGCCAAAGAGCCAGTGCGTTGTCCAAGGACTGTTCTGGCAGTCATGTGGCCAGCATGACTCCACCAAACGCTGTTAGCTTCCCACTGAGAAGTGGTACCTATTTATCTACTTGCATTTGCATGCTTTTGAACTGCTAGGTTTGCAGAAGCTGGGACTAGTGACAGGAGTTCACCCCATCATGCAGAACCCAGGGGTTGAATTGCCAACTTGCCAATCTTGCAATCAACAGAGTCAGCATCTTAACCACTTGAGTCACTGCATGCCCTAGATAAAGAATACATTTCACAATTGTGGGGAAACTTGTGACCAGATGAACAGTATAGCTGCTGCTCAAGTTCTCACTGCTGACAGGTAACCAGAAAGCCCTTCTTATGATTCTGCATCTTTAAACCTGGACAGCTTTTCAAACAAGAGCAAAACTGGTCAATCTGTGGCATTTCAGATGTTGGATTGCAACTATGATCTTTGCTCACCATTAGTTATGCTGGTTAGAGCTGATGGGAGCTACAGTCCAACAACTGAAAGGTGCTACTCCAGGAAAATGATGTGTTCAAACCAGACTATTCTTAAAATAGTAAAAAAGCCTCTTTGTTTTAAAAACTAGATACAGGTCTCTTTCCCACACCGGAAAAGTTGCAGGGAAAACTTTTGCAACCTTCATGGCAAGTCTGCAGAAGTTGCAACACTTTCAGTTGAGTGGCACATTTACAGTTTTACAAGTTAGTTGTTGGTCTTTCCATCTTTCCCTTACTTTTTCAAAACTGTTAAGAATGGTAAACCACTGTACACACCCACTAGTTAATTCTAAAATCTTTTCACAGTGTTGATGGGAATATTGATACATGACGACATGATTCTCAGCAATAAAAGATGACTGCCTCCATGTTCTAAATGGTACGTACCATGCTACTGGGGTATATCTATGTCAATATATATATATATATATATATATATAATCACAACACATAATGCCAGGCGTGGCAGGATTACTGGAAAAGAAAAATAAAGTTCAGTAGGAGAGGTGTGCAATTATAGCTAGCTTTGAAAGACTAAACATCATCCCAATTTCATGCTCAAAACCTTCAGCTTCTTACACCTGAACTGCATCTTCACAGCTGCAATGTACCATTTTAACTACCTAGTCTCCTTCCAACCGATCATAAATTGTTTTTCCTTTCCTAAGCCTCACGGCTATAGCCCAGAACACCAAATCTTATACCTTCATGACTTCATCACCTTTCTTGTTCTTTTCCAGCATAGTCTGTGGTCTCTAATTAAGTATTTCTTCACACAGTGCATAGACAAATTATAGAATTTGCTACTGCAACATGTAATATTCACCACTTAAAAGGGGATTACAAAAATTCACATAGGGTAAGGCATGAATTCAGTCATGATGCCTATGAGCTACTTCCAACATACTGGCTCTGAAACCAATAGCTGGCAAGGATGAGCAAGAGGTTGCCACTGCATTCATATGTTGCTCTTCTGGGGCATTAGTTGATCACTGCAGAAGATTACTGCTGGACAAAATAGATGTTTGGTTGGGTTCAGCACAACTCTTCTTATATTCTTATGTACATGTATCTTTATTGAATACTTTGATTTTTTATAACTCCTAGAATTCCCCAGGCAGGATGACCACCAACTATGGGACTCTGGGAGTTGTTGTCCCAAACTTTAACATGCTCTTTTCCCATTTGTTAAATCAGTCCTACAAAGTCTTCTCCTTTACAGGTTTCAGATCACATCAAGCATATACTGTGTGCTGCAATATTTGTCACTCTTCTGTTAAGTAATTCCACTATGTTCAGCATCTCAGTAGAAACCCAAACATAACCAGTGAATGCAAAAATATATTAAAAAATTATATGACAATTTCATCATATTGAGCTAACACTGTGTATGATACCATCAGAATGTGATATCTCTGTACTATTACAGTAATGTTACACTAATGCATAACTTCCTTCTAAGGCCAATCATACCTACCGTGCTCTCTTGATGTTCATCTAAAACATAATATAGGAAGTGGAGCACCAAAAGTTTAAACATTCACAGTCTAATCATAAATATTTAGTTCTCACAGTTGTCCTTTCATTTCCCACACGAAAACATGAACTTTATGAATGAAATACTAGCATTCCTGTGACAGGCTTGCAAAGCCATAACAGGCTGTCATTCTTCCCAACTACTGCCCCACTTCTTCATCCTTCATTATTTAGAGACACTGCTTTCTCCTTCTTTTCTTTTCTTTTTTTCTTTTCTGAAAAACGTGTAATATTGAATTTTGGCAACAGCCTATGCATGCATATTCACTATAAGTTGACATTGTGTATATGTCGAGGGCATGTTTTGTGGTCAAAATTAGGATTTTCATATGACCTGGGGATATATTGAGGGTAAATCTAAGAGTCTCACTGCCCTTCCTCCCTCTGCTCAGTCTGGCTGTCCCTCTGGAGGATGATGAGCCAGGGACCAGGAAGGAGGGCAAGTGTTTGCCCCCTATGCCTTTCCCCAGCCCACCTGTCCCTTCAGAGGACACCTTGGCTGGGGAAAAGGAGGGAAGGCAAGCCTATGCCCTGCAAGGCTCTCCTCAGCCTGGCTGTCCCTTCAAGAGACAGCCGGGCTGGAGAAGAGGCTTGAGGGGCAAGCCTATTACCATACTGACCCATGTGTAGGTTGACCCAGGGTTTTTGAGTCAATTTTTTTTGCAATTTTTTTTCAACTTATATATACAAGTATATATGGTATACAGCCACCCCTCCTTTTTCGTGGTGGCTCCGTCCCGGCCCCCCTTGCGAAAATGGAGTTTTGCTTATATTCAAGCCCCATTGGCTTGAATATAGGTGTGGGGACACGGGGGCATGCATGCACCCCATTCTTTCCCCCTCTGTTTGTCCATTGTGCATAAGCAAGAGACGCGAGTTTGAAGACCATGAGAATGTAGGGAGGACTGTATTTCCTTTCAGGAATATATGTGTGTATGTGTGTGTGTGTTGTCTTTCTTTTACTAGATGTATGTAGCTCCAACTTCTTACTATCCCACTGTGCTTTAGATATGTTTTGGGGCTTGTCTAGTCCCCAACATCTTTATTTTTAAAAACATTAATTGATTTTGAACACTGTTGTAGTCTGAGGGCAAAAAGGGAAAGGTGGCATTGCATTACCACAAAGGCCAACTAATTATCAGCACAGACAAGTGGAAAGGCAAGGGAGTTTTGGTCTTGTGACTGTCAGGAAGGCCAGCCAATATGTACTCTGCTTATCCAGGTGGGAGAGTGGGAGGAAGGTAGCTTTGTGATTGTTACAAGGGCAAGTCAATTATTACCATGCATAGCCAATTTTCCCACAAAACAGGAGGGACCAATTCCTCCTGAGTTAATCCAGTTTAGATAGGGATGAGTGTTGATCCATGACAGGCTCATCACTCATGTTATGCAATCAAATTAATTTTCTTTTAGCTGAAATGAAACTTCATGATACCATCTCAAGACTGACCCCTCCCCACCACATTGTATTACATTTATGGGAGATATATATTTATGCAAAGACCTGTAAAAATTACCTCATAATTTCTGAAGGAGAAGTATGTATCTAACCAACAAGTGTGGAATGCATACCCCTCCTGATGTTATTAGGCTGCAACATACACTTAGCCAGCATACTATTAGCAAAAACTCTCACAACACAGTTTTTTTTTTTTTTTTTTTTGAGAAAAGCATATTTTAAAACTACTGTCTGCTGAAACTGTAGGTATGTGATTAAGAATCTGCCAAATCTTCAGTACTTTCTATTGTGTGATCCACATACTAAGCCATAGGGCAGTGGTTCCCAACCTGTGGGTCGGGACCCCTTTGGGGATCAAATGACCCTTTCACAAGGGTCGCTTAAGACCTTAGGAAAACACATATTTGCATGTAGCAATGAAAATAATTTTATGGTTGGGAGTCACCACAACATGGGGAACTGTATTAAAGGATTGCGGCATTAGGAAGATTGAGAACCACTGCCATAGGGTCATTTTTTCAGTTCTGATTGCAAAGGCCACACAGGCTATAGGACTGGTTTTTTTTGTTTGTTTGTTTTTTGCAATGCAGACTCAGGGGCTCGACAGATGGCCCCAAAGGAGCGACTTACTGCCATCCCTTTCAGTGCTGGATTGGGGCTGGATTGCACACTGCACCCCGATCTGGTGCTTTGCCTGCTCTACAAAGAACGGCAAAATGTCACTCCTTTTAGAGCTGGCAAAAAGCTGCCCTTGCTGCCACGGTGGCAGCTTTTCAGCATTTCTTTGGTGCAGCGTTTATACACACTGCACAAAAGGAGTGCTGTGACACCCCTGCCATGTGGTCGGGTGCGCCGCATGTCACTGGCATCAGGGCGGAGTCAGGACATGCGACATACAGTCACCACGCCCCCACTCCACCCTGATGCCAGTGTTTCTAGCCAGTCTGTTTTACCCCAACTCCTATATGGGCTGAAAGCCAGAGACACTTTTTACTTTAGAAATAACACAGTGCTGCCCTTTGCTGACACTGTTAACCAGACAGCATAAGTACTAGTGATAAACAAATGTGTCAGGTTTTTCTCTTTTCTTCATATTTAATTCAAAATATAAAGTTTTTCATTTTAATATAATGAAGGTATTTATAAAATTTGGAAAGTTCTTCTCAAAAATGAGCCCAGCAAAATTTTCAAACATCTCCACAGGTCAATTTCAGAAGCTACAGCTATTCCCAGCACAGAGAGGACCATTTTATAACTGGCTGCCATGTCATGGCCAAAGTTGAGAAGCCTGTAAGGGGAGGGAAAGGTGGCAACCTTAATTTAGCATTCCAATCCCATGGATTCAAACTCAGACTCTTAAGAAATAAGTCCTTGAAGCCATCTGCCTGCAAGGTAGGTTTCACTTTTATCCTACATTTATATTTAAATCAATTTTTAAATTTTTAATTTAAAATTAATGTTTTTAATGAAATTTTTCTCAAATACTTCCACCGAATTAATGAAGAACTTTGCAAATTTTGGGACATGCTGATAAAACAATATTATCCTTTATCTCTTGAGCTCTGAAGGGAAAGTTGCATTAACAGCCCATGTCTCCAAGCCAAGAAGCCATTATTGCTTTTGTGCTGACACAGGATCTCTGTCAAGGGAGGAAATGCACCCCTTACCTGGTCCCGGATCCTCTCCTGCTGCCCTCGGATGGCCAAGGCATGCTGGGGGTACTTGCTCTTCAAGTGGTCCATGAAGGCATCCCGCTTCCGTTCCATCTCAGACTTCTGAAGCCCCGTGAGGGCTTCCAGACTCTGAGCGGCAATGACAGTGTGCCGGCGTTCTGAGGTATGGACCAGCCCTACGTTGGAGAAGCGGCGTGTGCCATTTCCCAGGGTCCGGTATTCCCGTGGATATTCTGCATCATCTGCCGAGATCATGTGGGCGCTAGTCCTCTCGGGATCTGCGCAGATTTGGGAGGAAGGAAGAAGAGCAGAGAGGAAGTCAGGGCACTGTTCTACTTACCTTACAGTGGCGAAAAAGAACCAGGGATGCTGGATGTATAGGAAAGACAGGGAAGAGTTTCTTCTGAAAGGGCTGGGAGAAAGAAACCAAGCATGGGTTCAAAAGAGATACTGGGCAGTCATCCTCACTGGATGATCTCTCTTTCTAAATAGGGCAAGAACATTTCTTTGGCAATAACTGTTCTTCCTTAGGGAACTGAGCCTATGCTATAGTTTTTGTCAGAGCTTGGAAGTTACTTTTAAAACTAATTAGTTGTGGTTTCAAAGCCCATTTCAAAAAGTATCTAATATTGTTAAAATTTTAAAATAACTCTTTATGTTTCCAATTAATTTTTTTAAAAAATACACACAAGGTACATCACAAACTTGTATTTAAACCATGAGACTATTAGTGAGGCCAGTGTCTTATAAATCTATAACTAACTAAAGCATCACTGTTACACCACAAGATGAATTATATTACTTCCTGTGGGAGTGTAACTTAGTTATATCTTCATTACTGGGGAGCAAAGTGTTAATTACAAATTAATTACTTCCAAGGTCTGGTTTTTTTCTTCCCTACTGAGCCTCAGAACAAGGTCGCACAAATTTCAGACCGTTAAAAGGAGGTTAAGCTTCACGGAAGCATGATAAAGGTGAGTGAGAAATGGGGAGACAGAGGCCTGTTCCAATCACTTTTGATTCCAAAGTGATTTCCAGAGGTTTTCTGGGTGCAAAAGGGACAAAGGGTGTGTTTGGGGTGGTGGGGTTAAGGTGAAGGGCAGAAACAACCGTCATCCAAGAGAAAGACGAGACAATAAATATATCAAGACAACAACTGGGAAACCACAGAGACATCAAAACTGGCCTGGAGAAGCCAAAATTAAATATAAACAGTCAAAAGATGTCAAGGGAGAATGACAGCCCATGGGCCCTTGCTCTCAAGCAAGAGACCGATAGGAAGACAAAGACAGACAAACATTCTGAAACAGTAAAGAAAGTAACTGAAAGAAAAATGAAGGTTGGTTCATAGGGAAAGGAATTTTTGTGAAACACTGCTCTGAAACTGAAGTCGCTGCGATTATCTAAAAAACTGGAAATCTGTGCTTCCATTTCCAGCACCTGCCCCATCAAAAGAACGTACAACATCTCACAAAAGCCCTGCTCCAAGAAGTCCACATTACCTGCTCAGACACTTTGACTCACTCTCAGCAGTAAAATGAGCGAACAGCTCTCACAGCCAAGCATGCCTCGACTCTCAAACCTGCTTCCCCTATACTGTTAAATTGCCTAAAGCCATTCCCCTGACCCCCGAATAGCCTGCAATGATCTTTCTGCAACAGTCACACTAGCTGAGCTTTCCTTTCACGCAATGCATGGGCCGGCTATGGATAATCAAAATTAAGGCGAGAAATCCAACTCCACACTAAATACTGCACACAGGAAAAAAAAATTAATTGCAACCTGGAAATGGTGCATATTTGTATACCCAGTTGTGTATTCTGCATAATCTATTTTCTTTAGACAAACAATGGGGATGAGCATGCACAGACCCTGGTCCTTAGAAATAGGGTGCCCTACCTAATCTGCAAGCCAGTATGGTGTAGTGGTTTGAGTGTTGGACTATGACTCTGAAGACCAGGGTTCAATTCCCAGCTTGGTCATGAAACTCACTGAGTGACTTTGGGTGTTACATGCTCTCCACCTCAGGGAAGGCAATGCCAAACCTCCTCTGAACAACTCTTGCCAAGAAAACCCCATGATAAGTTTGACTTAGGGTCACCATAAATTGGAAATGACTTGAAGGGATGCAACAACTATCCAATCTGCAGGTATACTGAACCTCCTGAGGTTCATGCTGCTTATCAAAACTCATGCTCTCTGGAATGTTCTCAACTGTGGATCTCCCTAATAAGGGAAGTTTGCTTGGTGTCAGTCTTCCATATTTAACAGTGTGAAATAATATTATGGATTTCCTATTAGATTTCTGTGTGTTGAGCTCCATAACTGTGAACCCTTCACCGCAATATGAAGGCCACTTTATTATGAAACCTGAACCCTCACAAGGGAATCATTTGCAATGCTAATTGGTGACTCCAGCGTCAATGGCTCACTGTGGCAGTTGATCCACTTTCAATTCAGACTGAACTAAAGAGGTGTGAACTAAAAGAACTATCCAAGATGTTGAAACCTATTTGTGGAGGGAGGTTCAACATCTTTGAATGCATCTGCACTGCAGAAATAATCCAGGGTGACACCACTTTAACTGCCATGGCTCAGTGCTATGGAATTCTGGAAATTGTAATTTCATGAGACATTGAGTTCTGGTGCCACAACAAACTGCAGTTCCCAGAATTCCACAGCACTGAGTAATGGCAGTTAAAGCAACCAGGATTATTTCTGCAATGTGGATGCAACCTCGAATAATTCCCACTAAAGCCCAAAGTGGATTTACTGGCCCAATGACATAAAAGCCACCAGCTGTCACTAGCCAGTTAGTATGGTAAAATACCCATTTGCCCCCAGTATCTTGAGAATAAAAGCACCAACAGGAACGCAGAAGGTGGCACTTTCTGCTTTAGTAGCATTGATAAATTAATCATAGGGCAACAGCAACTCAACTGAAGAGAAGATGTCAAGACCAGGCACCTTCTGCTTTTCCAACACAGTATCAATGGTACAGGAATTATGTTCTTTTCACCACAGGTAAGTGTTAATGAGAGAGGACAGTACTGAACAAGGATGAATGTATCATCTGTTTCCAGCCAGTGTGAATTTCATATCTATTCAATCATAACTTTGCCTGGTCCTATCTTTTTTGCAGTATTTTTAACAGCAGGAAAATTATGGACATAAAGAATATTTGCACATTTTCTCATTCTCCACAAGAAAGGTTGTCCTGCTACATCCCCTCCCCAAAGTTCAAACACTGTGAGATTTGTCACATTTTGGGAATTTTTGCAAAACTTTTGCAAGGGATTTTTAAACATAAAAATTGGGGGTTTTTTTGTTTTAAAAAAAACATTTTTTGGCATATAGAACAATCGATTCCTCACACAGTATTTTGGTTTTGTGCCAAATGGTTTTTTCACCGAGGAAGAAAAGATTGTATTCTATGAGAAATACACTGCACAAAAGGGCTCTTGCAAAATTTTCACAATAAAGCCCTAGGAAATACAAAAAAAATCCAAGATACTGAAAGAAACCCTCTCATAAATTAACCCACCAGGAACAAAAAAAAAAATGTTATACTTTTGTTCTTGCATGCAGAAACAAAATCAGCAAAAAAATAAAATAAAATAATCCCATTCTTAATGAAAATGAACCTTTTATTTGCCTTTTAAAGCTGACAATTGTAAAATCTGAAAAAGGGTTTAGAAAAATAACTGTGTTTTCCAACTGATACTTGTTCAAGACATACCTATTTAGATACTTTTAAAAGCATACCAGAAATCCTCCAGCATCTGTACTGGTGGCCCATGCAAAAGGGAATTTGTGTTTTAGTTCTGTTAGTAACTATTTGCTTTTACAACCCGAAGCAAACCTCTATGTTTTGGGATGGGCAGGAAGTAGTTTCCAGAAAAGCAAAGGATCGTATCTAAACAGCGAGGGCAGAGCTACAGTAGTAAATTCTGAACTAAAAGAACTCACCATGGCACTCCCTATAGCTACTCCCACAAGGACAGTCCACAAATTCAAACAGCTGTCTTGATCCATGCCAACAAACCAGTTCTAATAGTTTTCATCTGTCTGAGGAACAAGTATTTTGTAAAGCAAATGAATTGTAATTGTCCATTCAAGACCAAACTACACCAAATACTCTGTATTATAAAAGGAATAGCATCTCTACCTAAATGGCACCAGGTCCCATTTGATCTTGGAAACTAAGTAGGGACTACCTTGGTTAGTACTTGGATGGGAGACTACCAATGAAAACCAGGTGCTGTAGACTATATTTCAGAGGATGAAATTGGCAAAATCACCTCTGAGTGCTTCTTGCCTAAGGAGGACCTATGAAATTAATGGGGTTTTCAAAAGTCCACAGGAAACTTGAAGTCACACACATGAGAAACTCCACTGCACCCCACAGATACTGCAGCTTCAAGGAAACAGGGAAACACTTTTTAGTGCTAATAATAATAATTGAAAATCTCAGCACGTCTGCACTATGAGCCACTCTCTGTCTTTATTTATAGACCAGCAACAGAATATTGAACTTTTGGAATATTGAGCTAGTGAGGTATCCCTTTGACAATGTAGAGGCAAATCTCTTTTGCTATGTTCCCTGATAACTTCAGGTTTGTTACAAATGTTCAATAATCACAAAATCCATTTCTAAGGTTGTTGATTCCAAATACTGTAAACAGCACTGTCCTAGTTTTTTGTGGGTTTTTCAGGCTACGTGGCCACATTCTGGAAGAATTTATTCCTGCCGTTTCACCTGTATCTGTGGCTGGCATCTTCAGAGAAAGGTGGCATGGAAGTGTGTGAGGGTATATATACTGTGTGGCCCTTGATTGAGACAAAGTGATTTGCATGTTAATCTGTGTGTTGGCCAGTTGGTGAATGGCAAGGCGTCAGGATCGGAAGATATGAGAAGAGGATTTGAGTCAATTTAATTAATGATCCACTGTCTGCTGGTAAACCCCCTGGCCCTGGGTGATATTCATTTGCATATGCTGAGTCTTGAGTTTGGTGAGTTTCAGGGTTTGTAGCCAAACTTTCCTTACTTTCAGGGTTTCTTCTTTCCTGTTGAAGTTGGAAAGACATCTCCATGCTACCATTCTCTGAAGCTGCCAGCCACAGATGAAGGTGAAACTTCAGGAATAAATTCTTCCAGAATACAGCCCAAAACCCCCACAAAAAACTATGGATGCCAGCCTTGAAAGCATTCGACTTCATATAGCACTGTCCTAGTTACAGGTTTAGCTTTGTCGACATGGCTTTTTTGTAATAATCTAGTACTTTGCTCGGGACTGTCACTGTAATATGCAGTGGAGTGTTAAGTGTGTATTCAGAGACTGGCAAAGGAAAGACAAACATTTTTCTCTATTAAAAATACTTTATGGGATCTTGTTATATGGAAAAAGGGGAGAAGGAGAACAAATACTGGGGAAAAAACCCGAAAAGTGATATAACAAGGCAATAAAAAAATAAAGGAGATCAGCTAGTCTCTGCAGTCTATTGTAAGAAAAAATGTTGCCAGTGTAGGAAAAGTACCATCACACCACCTGCTTTTTCCTTTGAAATGTTATTCCTTGTAAGGTCTGGGAAGAAAATTTGTTACGGGTGCTGTTATTCTTTATACTTGTTGTTGTTTTGTGCCTTCAAGTGGTTTCTCACTTATGGCAAACCTATCATAAGGCTTTCTTGGCAAGTTTCTTCAGAGGGGGCTTGCCATTGCTATCCTATAAGGCTGAGAGAATGTGATTTACCCAAGGTCTCCCAGTGAGTTTACATGGCTGAGCTGAGATTCGAACCCTGGTCTGCACAGCGTTAGTCCAACACTCAAACTGCTATAAATGCAACATAAACCTGTCTGAATAATTTTATCCAAGATATGGCAAACATCTGAAATCTACCTGTGCATCCTGAAGGGCAGATTTTTATCAGGCAGTTCATGTTTGCAGCCAAAATTTATTGGATTTTTGGCTCCTAAGAAATAAAAATCTGTTTCCTTGGACTCCAAGAATGGTGGTATCTAGAACAGAAACCATTTGTGGTATTTGCTTTCTGGACCAAAAAATCTCATTGTGCAGGCCAGAGTATCAAAATGCTTCCTTTGGCTCCTTCCACTACTTGAAACTCTGCCTTCTACCACTCTGCCTGATTTTATAAGGCTTGTAACACTTCTCCCTGCTTTCTGCTCTTCTCCCTGCTTCTTTCCATTCTCTCTTCCCAAAGCAACTTTTCTAGCTCTGCCTTTCAGAGTAAACAATCAGAAAGTTGTTTGGATTACAACTCCCATCAAACTCTATCCAGAGCTTTCAAACGGTGATTACAGTTACAGACACTATGCGTGGGAGTTGGTTCATTATCATTGTAGGCTGCATCCGCACTGCAGAAATAATCCAATTTGTCACCGCTTTAACAGCCATAGCTCAACGCTGTGGAATTCTGGGATTTGTAGTTTTGTGAGCTATTTAGCCTTCTCTGTCAGAGAGCTCTGGTTGCACAACAAGCCACAAATCCCAAAAGTCCATAGCATTGAGCCATGGCAGTTAAACCGGTATCAAACTGGATTGTTTCTGCAGTGCGGATGCAGCCATAGCTACAGTTTTTCCCCTTACAGTACCTCCTCACTCCTTTTTTTCCAAAAGTGATTTCATTTTATATTTATTTACAGTACTAATACCCCTCTTCTAGTCAGACATCTCAGAGTAGCATATAATAAAAACTGACAAATCTAAACAGCGTACATACTAAAAATGATTTACATTCCATTAGTAACCCCTTCACCTACCTTAAAGTTTTTCATTAGCACAGGTACAGCACAAGCCATTAACTGAACCTTGTCACTTTCCCCTTCACCCTTTAACAAGCCTCCCCAAATAATGAAAATAATTTAAATAATCCATTTAGATTCATTTCAGACAGCTTTTTTCTCTCATTTGTTCACGGTATCATCCATGTGCTCTCCTGTCCCTGTCACTGTTCCTCCTGCCCACCATCAGGCCAGAGAAACAAACCTAAATTAGATTCCTTTCTCTGGTCATGTTAGGTGGACTATTCTGGCAACTGTAGTTCAAAAGTGTGATTTTTCTGAACATTGGGCTTGCTACACTAGCTCCTCTATCAGTGATCTACTAGCAAAGGAAATTCAGGGTGGACTGCAGGAGTCTCGAGATCTACATGTTCCAAAAGCTACTGGTTTATTCACCATGTTCCCAGAATGAGAATGCTAGTCCTGGGCCTTATGTACATATTTTCTCTCCCATTGGGATCAATGAAAAAAAATAACCCCTCCTCTCTGTCCTATTAATGAATGAATGAATGTATATATTCATTATATATATTCATATATATATATATATATATATATAGAGAGAGAGAGAGAGAGAGAGAGAGAGAGAGAGAGAGAGAGAGAGTGCATTTCATAGTGGTTTGAGCACTGGATTATGACTCTGGAGACCAAGGTTCAATTCCTGACTCTCCCATGAAACCCACTGGGTGACCTTGGGCAGTTCATGTGCCCTCAGCATCAGGAGAAAGCAACAACAAACCTCCTATGAACAAATCATGCCAAGAAAACCCCAGGATAGGTTTGCCTTAGGGTCACAATAAGTCAGAAATGACTTGAAATCCCCCCCCACACACACACACACATTGTATCTCCGTTATCTGAAATACTTGGGAACAGAAGTGTTTGGGATTTTGGAGTTTTTCGAATTTAGGAATACTTGCATATACATAACGAGATGTCTTGGAGATGGGACCCAAGTCTAAACATGAAAGTCATTTATGTTTTGTATACACCTCATACATATTGCCTGAAGGTAATGATATAGTCGCTATTATTTAATGATTTTGTGCATGAAACCATGTTTCTGTTCACCGAAGCATCAAAAAGCAATCTCAGCTGTCCATGTCGACAATTTTGGATTTTGGAATATTTCAGATTTCATAATTCTGGATAAGGAAGACTTAATGGAAGTTTCCCTCCCAGAGGGTGGGTAGATGGGTCTGCATGACGGGGACAATGGTATTTGGAAAAAGGATAATCCCCCCACACACACACACACACTCTTTGGTCATGACTGATCCATAGCTGCTCTTTTTAAAGTAAATAAGTAAATAAAAAATAAATGGAAATCTCTATGACCCTAATTGTAAAGGTGTAGCAATGAAGGCTGTCTCTAACTTTAATTCAGAAGTTTTAAAAGCCCTAATTTAGAGAGACTTGTTCTATGTAGACCATTGGCCAAGATTGATCTGGGAACTAAGGGAAGTGATGAAGTGCAGAACATGAGAAACAGAAGAAGGAGATTAAAATGGCCATGAGGCTGAAGAATTCTATGAGTTCTAGTCCAAAAAAGGTAACTTTTCCAACCCCTGGCTTTGTATTAGGGCTTGGGAACTGAATGAACATGTGCACAAACATCACACACGTTTCTTTCAAATTAAATACTTATAGCACTTTGACATGGAATCCTGGGATTTGTAGTTTTGGGGGGTATTTAGATTTCTTTGCCAAAGAGCTCAGCAAACTACAAATACCAGAAATCTTTAGGATGGAATCATGGCAGTTAAAGCAGTCTCAGATTGCTAATTGTACAGTGTGAAAAGATTTCCTGTCTCATGATATCCTTTCCAAGGGTGCCTACAGCTTGGAGTGGGGAAAGAGCCTCAGTAGTGCTATGTATGAAAGGTTCTTGCTGGGAAAGATCTTTGTGGTATCTACCTGGCCACTATTTTGATACCTTGCAAAGACTCTTGCATTTTCCCCAAGCCATTTGTCTTGGCTTTAAGCTGATTTGTACTCTCTGCTACTATTTTTAATGCAGCATATTTCTATCATTTTTATCAGTACTGAATTTTAAATTGGATTAATCTTGTTGTGAGCTGCCCTGTGAAATTCATTATATGGTACTCTATAAATACTATCAATGAAAAGAATGAATAGTGTATTTCTGGTGCCAGTTGTGTGCAGACCTCATTTGCACTGGCTTTTAATATCTGGTGACATCTGGATATTAACATCTGGTTCTCTTTTATTCTTTATATTTAATCCTGTTTTATCACTTGTTGTTTAATTAATTTTTTTAATGGTTTGAATGATATTTTGTCTATCTCCCTAGTAGTTTATTGAAGAGTGGTGTATAAAGCTTTCCAAATGAATGAGACAATACTACTGCATAATCTATATACAGTATCCTTGACAAATAGAAAACTCACATGAAAAAGAAATGCTGCCTCCTGTCCCCAAACCAAATCTCAAATACACAACCCTCTCTTAGGGGTTTATCATACAAAGGAGTTCAGGAGTTTATCCCATGAATGTCCTGGGAATACTGCGTAATTATGTGAAATGATTTCACATGACGTTGCACAAAACCTGCCATTAAAGTGGTCACAAAAAAGCATTAACACACATCTTTTTACTTTTGGGATTTCAGTGACAATGCATTTCCGATATCACTTTATTTGAGCAATTGCGTGTGATCATCATTTGTACAATTACTCCCCATTTTTGTTTTATTTACGGGATGCTTTAAATGCGCCTTAATGCCAAAATTAGCCCCAGTGTGATAAATGTTTTGGATATCAAGGCCTGAATCTAATTGCCTGTAGATTGCAGCTGTAATTGCCAGTAGAATAGGCCTCTTGAATAAGTTGCTTAATGCTAACTCAGTATTGATGTGTATCATTTTGATTCAATAGTCCTGCTTTAGTTGAGATTTGAAATAGTTTTAGGAACCAATTTTCTATGTGCAAAATCATTGAAATAATGAGAGTCCCCACTTGAAGTGAGGGACTTGGCATGGCAGGTAACGGTTCCATGTTTGAAGGATTGTCAGAGGACAGTACTGTATTTGAAGGCACAGTCTTTTACAATGGTAGGGATTGCGTGACTCTCAAAGTGCTGTTGGATTGCAATTCCCAGCATTCTTCACTTTTAGATATGCTGGTTACAGCTGCTGAGCACAGCAATTCAGCAATATCAAGAGGGTTACATGAGTCTCACCCTTGCTCTGTTTGAAAGGCTGTCCTCTTTAATCAAGTCCAAGTCCAGTTTAAAGTTAAAAAAATATAAGAAGAGATTGGTGTGTCTTGAAAATGTCCATCAGTAGGTAGTCTCTGGCACCAGACTATCGCTAAATGACATGTCCTCTCCCCTGTCTGCACAGTGATCAGTCCAGATGATGCAGGACCCAATGCCTGGTTCTGGTGTGAACTGTCTAGATGATGTATGGCCAGTTCAGCATCAAACCTGCAATATAACACTCTTAACACAGATTTTAAAGTTACCTCTTGCTCTTGATCATCCCAGAAGATCTAGATTCCTCTGGAGTGATGCTAGGCAGCTAGTTACAATGTGTCCTGCTGTGCTGCTGCTCATTACTACCACCTTTCTGAGGTCAGAAGAAAATGCCCAGCTATGTAATTGATGCTGGACATCCCATTTTCAGCCTCAGAGGGAAGGACTTGTGTCAGTAACAGTGGGTAACAAAGTGGGACATGTGTGTGAACAACCACCCAACATTGCTCTGGCGTGCTCAGGTAATGGGGAAATGTTGGGAAAGCTTTGGGGCCAGAATACTCCAGAAGACTCATGGAGTATTCTGGCCCGTGCAGAAACAGCCTAAGAAAGGCACTTGCATAATCAGGTCATGTTCTTTCAAGTTATGGTGAGATGTACAAATGCAAAGATATACAACGGTGCACAAAAGTTAGAATCATACAAGCCATTGTACTCCCTATTACCATGTATGGATGTGAGAGCTGGACAATTAAGAAACAAAATAGGAAGAAAATCAATTCATTCAAGATGTGGTGCTGGAGAAGAGTGCTGAGAACCCCATGGATAGCCAAAAAGACAAACAAAGCAGATCAAGCCAGAAATTTCCTTGGAAGCCAAGATGGCAAAACTGAGGCTGTCATACTTCAGACACATCATGAGAAGGCACAACTCACTAGAAAAAGCAATAATGCTAGGGAAGATGGAGGGACGCAGAAAGGGAGGAAGGCAGCATGCTAGATGGATGAGTTCTATTAAGGAGGTCACTGGTATGAGTTTACAGGAACTAAGCAGAGCAGTGGAGGACAAGGAGTCTTAGAGATGTCTCATCCACAGGGTCACCAACCATTGCTCAAAATTTATTTGAAGGCAGTTAACAACAAAAACAGTATTTCCATCTAAAGTCATTCTTTATCAGTCTGTATCTGTACAAGTGAATTAGCAGATTGCATGCAAATCTGTGTCCTCTCCCCCCCCCCTCCATTTTTGACAATGTGTTTCCTCTTTCTTTGGCAATGCAGAAGTGCCCACTTTAGATTTATTCCCTCTGTGAGAGCTATGCACTCGCTTTTCAGTTCCCTTTCTGCTTGATACATGCCTGAGTTTATGAATGGCCCTAAATCCCAACCACTTTTATGACCCCTCTTCCCATGCTTCTGTTAAACCTGGAGGGAGGAGTGCCTTAGAAACTAAATCACTGGCACTCTCCAGAATAGCCCTTGACAATTAAGGTTGGAGACAGATGCTTGTTTTTAAGAGAGTGGAAAGCAGTGTTGCCACCTTTAAACCTGATAAATTAGGGACAGCTCAGCTATCTACCACTTCAGCGGGACAAACAAATAGGACATCAAAGAGGGTTACTGAGCCCATAGGAATCCTGCATATCCATGTAGTCCCCTCATGGTAATTATTAAACAGGTTACCAAGGTAATAAGAGAGATCCTTATTAGCTTGGACAACAATTTCAGTTTGCTGAGCTAGAATGGCAAACACAGTAACAACGCTACGATACTATGCTTCTGCAAACTAGGTTAGCTTTCATCTCTTAAAACACGCTTACTTTGGCTCTCCTAGGGTAGAGATAGACATGGATGTTGAAGCATAAACTGAATCAAATCGGTATAAACCAGAGAGGGTGAGTGAGGGCAATTCAAAGTACAAGTACAAGAGAGAGAGTGGGATGCAGAAGAAAGCTCAGCCATCCATTACTCATATTTTATGCCCTAAAATTGCTGTTTGTTGTTATTGTGTGCCTTCAGGTTGTTTCTGATTTATATGGTGACCCTAAGGGTTTTCTTGGCAAGATTCGGCCAGAGGTGGGTTACCATTGCCTTATCCTGAGGCTGAGTGTGTGTGACTTGCCCAAAGTCACCCAGTGGGTTTCATGGCAGAGTGGGGATTCAAACCCCATTCTCCAGAGTCGTAGTCAAACACTCAGACCACCTCACTACACTAGCTCCCAACTGTATCCCAGCCAATTTTCCTTCTTGGCTGGGCTGACTTTGTGCCTTCATTTTTTAAAAAATGGACAAAAAGCTATCCTTTATAAGTTTTTAAAATATTTCATTGCAGGCAATTTTCATAGATTTTACAGACATCTGCTTCTCTGGTCAAAAAGATTTTTGAAACAATACACACACCTGCCAAACCTGTTTACAATGTCTCTAAGACCACCTTTAACTCCTTGTAAATTGCCTGTTGTCTTGTTGTTGTTGTTGTTGTGTTTCACCATTTCCAACTTATGGTGATTTTAAGACCTCTATCAGAGGGTTTTCTGGGGCTGAGAGTGTGTGACTCATCCAAGGTCATTCAGTGGGCTTCCTCCATACTATCTCAACTGTGTTCCTGAAGCTTCTGGAAATTTTGCATCTTCTGCAAGCGCAATTTCTGGGATATTTAGTGAAATTACAGAGGCACATTTGGATTCAGAGTTTGGAGGGACAAAATATTTTTTGCACTATAGGTCCCAGGATCCCATTCTAGGATTCTAGGAGCTGCTGCCCCCAAAATAAACTCCAAATTCTGTATGGATTTCCTTTCCTCTCTCTCCTTTTGCATAAATTATAATGACAGCTAGTTTCCCTTGTCAGGGGTCAGATGACTGTCCTTTTCATTCAGGTTACATAGATGATGGGATACAATTGCATTAGAAGAATATAAACACGCTTAAGTGGCAACTCTAGGCTTGCTGCCAGCTGTTTGGGATCAAGTCAGAAATATGGCTGGTGATGGTGGGGCGGAACTGCTCTTCGCTTTGCTTGTTCTATGCGGCTGAAGTGAGATTCTGTGTTGGTGATGCTCATTAAAAACATAGCCAATGAATTCACAAGCTAAGCAGTTTTCTGAAGCGCTATATCTGTGGAGATGCCCAGTGGCCCAGCTGGCTCTGAAATTGGCATCCAGCTGCTCACAAAAGAAAGAACCAGAAATAGCAGCAAATTTGACATCCCGACACTGCGAAGAGGGGCAATAAATAAACATCCTTACAAAGTGAAGCATCACCTGGCAGCTGGATGACTAATATATAAGCTGCCAACATCATCTAAATCAGAGAAGTAGGCAGAAATTTGATTTCCCAGGTTAAAACAGCTCCCAAAACTGTCCCATCCCATGCAAAACAGTTTTTATCTTGTCCCACAAGAAGGACTGTCCACTTGTCCAGACACCTATAGCCCCGTCCTCTTAAGAGTGCCAGAAATACAGGCTGGGTGCAGGGCAGTGAGAGCCTTGTAGAAAGCAAACAGCTCAACAGAACTCCAAGCAAGTAAGCCAAGCTACAAGGAGGATTGGAAAGCACCCAACTTACCTAAAGGAAAATCTCTAATATGATACCTATATTTCTGGCTCTTGGATTGTAAAAGTCTCTCTGCCAACTGAGTCACTGGTAGTCAAAGAAGTCTGGATATTTTGGGCAACAAGGCCAGCTTAGGACAGACTGAGGGCGGTGGGGGGGAGTGCACAAAGTGTTGAAGGAAAGAGCTGTGGCCCATGCAGCTTGCCCTATCCCTAGTAAACTAGTCTCCCATTTTCATTTGTGGGAGAAGAGACTCATCACCAGTCCTGAAGATTCAACATCTTATCCAGCTGGCTTTTGCATTTTGAACATAAAGTGAGGCTGACTTGTTATTTGCAGCAGCCAGCAAAATGTCTTGGGCCAGCCCAGCAGGCGGGCTACCATGAAGCCTTCTGATGCTGCTGATTGTTTGGCAAAACTAAGTCCAGATGATCTGTCTGAAAAACAATGTTGCCAAAACATGTTGCGAGACAGGAAGGAAACTCAAATATCTTCCATTTTCCTGCTCATGTGCTTTTCCTCTCTTCTGCCAAAAGCCTTTGCAGGCTGCTCTCCACTGTTCAGAGTTTCATCATTGAAGCCATTTTTAGTGGGCCATACTGATCCATCAGACCCGATCATCAGATAGTGGTATCCAGAGGAGCAGGGAAGACACAAGATCAGAGGCACCAATTGCATGAAGGACTGTCTGAAGGGAAACTCTCCCATCACACTAATGGGACATTAAGCAGTTTCCTATCTATCAGAGCTTGACCCTCACTGACTTACTCCAGTCCTTCACTGAGAGGGTATCAATCAACATTACTAAGGTACTTCTGCAATAAGGCAGCAAAAATATGGCTCACATGAAATTCAGGATATTCTCATTAATAGAAAAAAATCTTCATTTACTAGAAAAATATACCAACAGCTTTCCATATTTAAATTCTGACTACTGTTTATGAATTATGAATGCAAAGTCAGGCATTCATGGGTATATACAGACTGTTAGGTTCAGAGAGCAATTTTTCTCCCACTATTTGTGACAATATGCTATTGTCATCTAGGTCATATGAAAAACATGTTTTTGCAAGTCATATTTAGCTTACCATTATATAGGGATCAGTTAAAGACCCAGCAGGGTTTGACTAAGAATACAGAGACTGAGGTACACTGACATTCTTGTGTTAATTAAATGGAAGTCACTAGAGACACTGAAAATCATTTATACTGAATGGTTTATACTGAATCATGCAACTTGTTCATCAAGGTCAGTAGAGGCAGCATCAGAGGCTACCAGTTTGTCGCCATCCAGATGTTGCTGCTGTCCTGCCACAATCGTGATAGTTTAAGAATGGAAGCATACCAGTTTGGCATGATTTCTTATCACATTTTCTACTATAATAGTGCTTTAGCAATGCATGGTTGTGTGATTTGTTTTCTGCATTGCTAAATGCCACTTTCAGGAGGAAGGAGGGGAATGAGTTATCATGGCTCCCAACCACCTCCCAAAGCTGGTTGTTGTGTGAATGTGCTGCTTCTCCTCTCTCCCGAAGTGTGGGGCTGCTGCCTGCATGTTTACGTAGCAGCCCCACACTTCGGGGCAGGGGACAAGTAAACCTGGCTGCCAACCTGAAGCCAGCTGCTGTGTGCATGTTCAGGCTTCGAGAACTGTTGGTGGCATAATCACTGTACCCACTCACACCACATGACTGCCTAAAAAGCAGCAGTGGGAGGACCTATCACAAGAAGGCAGTAATGGAATACCAGCAAGATTGAGAGGCTATTGACAGGGTTTACCTGTCAGTGAAAAGGGGCACTACAATAACGAATGGAACACAAGGCAACATATGCAATAAGTACTGACCAAAGATGCCATTATCCTGTTAAAATTCTGGGTTTTAACCTCATATAGTAAAGCCCATAGACTGCACTGACTGGGAGCCTCTCTCTTGTGTTTTAGAACTCGCTGAAAATGCCAGGGACTGAATCTTTATGCATGCTAGGCATGTGCTTTACCACAGAGCTATGGCTTCACAAGCCCATACACACATCTCCCTATATTTTAATTGATTCAATTACTGAATTCAATTAACTTAATTTTTTTTCCTATTAAGCACCCCCACCTTATTTTAGCTGAAGGCAAAAAACATGTGAACATGCAGGAGTGGTCTTTTTCTATCCTGCCTTGATGAATTATAACTTAGTACAATGGCAACTGAGAACTGGTCATGGGAGAAGCCAATACTTTAAAATATGGTCCTGAAGAGGTAAGAGTCTAAGAAAGGTGGATATCATGTGAAGATAGACATTAATGAAGATCTCTCAACACACTGCATCTAAAGTTAAACATCTACCATTTTGAAAAGCCAACCTAAGAGTGTGGGAATGTGACAAAGAGATTTCTGAAAATTTGTGTTACTGAAAAGTTTCACCTTTCCAAAAGCTGGAATTAACTGTGAGAGTGTGAACTGAGCAGCTTCGGTGATATGTGATTTCCAGAGTGAATCGGGAACAATTTTCTTGGAGAGGTCTTGAGAAAAGTGGCTGGAAGAATAGAGAATTCATCATTGTTCCAGGCATAGATGGGGGCAAAATATAA
Source organism: Sceloporus undulatus (assembly GCF_019175285.1). Taxonomy (NCBI): domain Eukaryota; kingdom Metazoa; phylum Chordata; class Lepidosauria; order Squamata; family Phrynosomatidae; genus Sceloporus; species Sceloporus undulatus. Next base: position 91,871,536 of record NC_056527.1, on the reverse strand, counting down.
AGTTAAGTGACAACGGGGCTGGTGCAGAGATGGGAAGTAATGCATTACAAGTAGTATTGCCTGCAGTACATAGAATCATAGACTTGGAAAGGACAACAATGGCCTTCTAGTTGGAAGGACATAGCAATGTTATTTATGCAAAAAATAACAAAAACAGTAATGGTGCAATTACTATTACTTGTTCAATTACTTTTACATTACCTGTATGAATTTAAAAATATAGCCATGCTTGTTTGGAAAATCAGAATGCAAACCGATCTTCCAGCACCCTTGAGACTAACGGAATGAAAGCATGAGCTTTTGTAGACTTAAGTCTACTTCCTCAGGTTCATTATTTGTACAAATACTTGTTCCTCCCACAACATTCCCTTTGGGGAGCATTTTGTTCAATTTGGCATCATTTTTCAAAATCTTCTGAATTTATTTTTAAAAATAATAATGAAAAGGTAATTATAAAGTAGGAACTCTTCAAATATGGAGCAACAAGCAGTGTCAACAAACTATCTTAAAACATTTCTGTGCAGGATATGCCAATATTTGCACCCAAAATGCACATGTATTTGTCATGCAGAAAATGTCCCAGACTGCCAAATTGCTCATCTTTCCAAGAGTTTCCTCCTCAGGGTTTCCTAATACTTACAAACCGAATTTTTCATATGGGATTCAAATATTTATGAATAATCTTTCCATCCCTAATATCTGCCTGCTTTGTTCTTGTAAAAAGAAAAAAAGTCAACCACAGAAGCCTATAATCTGCCCACACCTAGTGTGGACATTAATAAGCCAGATGGACCAATAAGCAATCTTGATATAAAACTTATATCAAGATTGTTTATGGTTCTGTGTGGTCTCACAACTGATATTCCACTTCTATTTGAAATTTTGCTGCTCATTAATATTTATGGGATTTCTACATCCTACTCAGAGCCACTATTGTTTGGGAACTAAATTTGCTCCCTACTGACCATCTCATTCATGGAGAAACAAACCAATTTCATGTCCTAGCTTTTTCCTACACAGCTTGGTCCAGACGTCTGTTTCTTAGCCGTGTTATAATGTGATGTAATGTTGGAACAAAGGTTTTTTTTAATAAAGCCACAATTGTCCATGGCACATCACAGAGTAACTTAAAACATAGAAGACAGGTCCTTGCCCTAAGGAACTAACAATCTAAATTTAGATGGTGGGAGCAAAGCATAGAAATGAAAGTAAATAGAGATGCAGACTAACTTGTAGAGGGAATTTTTTTGGCTGTATGTGTTAGCATGACAGACAATGGGAGTTCAATAGCAGATGAGCTTGGTCAATGCATTGCAGCAAGGAAGTATATGAGAGAAAAAGAAGTTGATTAAGGGATGAAGAGACCAGAGGCTTTCAAAGTACCAGAGTTAGCATGATAAACAATTACCACTTCCGCTGATGCTGAAAAGCGATTTTGTCCACAATCACACAACATTTACATAATGGAAAACATCTGCACCATTTTGTTCTGCTCACTTGGCAAAACTGGTTTTTGTGATAGCACAATTTGCATTTGGATTTCTACCCCTCTATCCCCATTTAAAACATTTACAATAAAGCAGGGAGCCTTTCTGTAAAGATCTATACTCCATTAGCTGTCTTTGAATATATACAACTGACTGTGAAGAGAACAAACACTAAGGGGCTTTAAACAGGGCTAGGATTAAGGTTAGGGTTAAGGAGCAGAAAGGTTACTTTTTTGGACCACAACTCCCACAATCCCCCAGCCAGCAAAGTGAGCCTTGTTCCAAAATCAGTGCAGTGATTTCATAGAAGTGAGACTATTTTAGGCACATAATTTAGCTTCATATGAATTATATGATTATACTGTGTACTTCATATTATACAGTGTACATAAAAAAACAGTCCTCAGGACAAGAGACTACTGTGAGCACAGAATACAGAGAAAAAGAATGGTTTCCAGTTGACAAGAGAGTCAGGCAAGGATGCATTTCATCACCCTATTTGTTTCACTTGTATGCTGGACATATCATACGTAAAGTAGAATAAGACTCACAGGAAGGAAGCATGAAAATTGGAGGAAGGAACATCAACAATTTCAGATCTGCAGATATACTACCAGCAGAAAATAGCAAAGACTTGGAAAAATTACTGAAGAAATTTAAGGAAGAAAGTGCAAAGTCTAGGAATCGGAAGGGAAGTTATGAAGGAACTAGACAAGATCCTGAAGTTATACCATCAAGATATACCATCGAATACTAAAGTTAGGATTGTCCATGCCATTATATTCCCATTTCTATGTATGGTTGTGAAAGCTGAACAGAGAAGAAAGCTCATAGGAAGAAAATCAACTCATTTGACATGTGGTGCTGGAGAATACTGTAGTTGTATGGCTATGTGGACTGCTAAAAAGACAAATAAATAGGTCCTAGGGTAAATCAAGCCTGAACTCTTGCCGGAACCCAAATGACTAAACGGAGACTGTCACACTCTGGACATATCATGAAAAGGCATGACTCACTAGAAAAGACAATAAAGCTTGGTAAGGTAGATGGATGTAGGAAAAGAGGAAGACTGCATTACAGGTGGATAGATTCAATCAAGGGCCTGAACGGACAGGCCAAAATAAAACTACTTTGGGTCACTTTGGAAGTATGCTGTTTAAATTACACACGCATCTTAAGAGGCCAGAAGCTGCGCCAAAGCTGCGCTCAGTCCTTAGAACGCATGCAGCATTTAAACAGCATACCTCCAAAGTGATCTGAAGCAGCTTTATTTTGGCCTGTCTGTTCAGGCCCCAAGGAAGCCACAGCCCTAAATCTTCAAGACTTGAGCAGGGCTGTTGAAGATAGGGTGACATGAAGGACTCTTATTTATAAGGTCTCCATAAGTTGAAGGTGACTTGATAGCAGTTAACAACAACACATTACAATGAATCAAAGCTTTAGTCCATCTATACATGGTTTATTGCCTGTTCTGACAGCAGTTCTCCAAGGTCTCAGGTGATCCCCCCGCCCCACTCCAGACCTGCCAAGTCAAGGTCAAACAGATACTAAAGGTGTTGTTAAGAAACTCATCAATGTTTTCAAAATTAATACCAAGGACAGTGTAATTTTCATCAAGACTGTAGCACATGGGCAGCAGACTTTTAACTCTGCTTGAGTCCCTCCCCCCTTTAACAGAAGCATAATTTTCACTAGGACTGTGGGAGGAGATGAAAGGATTAAAGCTTATGTTCTCCCCTGCTTTAGTCCTGATCAAAATTTATCAATTTTTAAAAGATGATTGGTCTTTCTAATAATAGAGTCAGCATCGCATCTAGTGTGGCCCTGTGATCCTACTTGGCTGACAACACATGTCCTACTACTGAACTAGAGCACTTCTCTAGCTTTCAACTTTATTTTAATAAGCAGGTTTATTAGCCCTTATGCCTATGATAATATATTTAGAAGTTATAGAGAGTTATTTTAATTGCTGTCAAGTTGGCTTCAGCCCTATGAATAGAGACCCCTAGGATACACTATTATTAACAGCCCTGCTCTGGTCTTACAAACTCACAGTCATAGCTTCCCTGACTGAGGATACATCTACACTGTAGAAACAATGCAGTGCAACACCACTTTGAGTGCCATGGTGCCATTCTACAGAATCCTGGGATTTGTAGTTTGTGAGGCACAAACATAGAGAAGGCTAAAGACCTTGTAAAACTACAAATCCCAGGATTCCATAGTATGGAACTATAGCACTTGGTGTCAAACTGCATTATTTCTATCTATAGTTAGATACACCCTGAGTTAGCCACCTGTAATGTGATCTTCATTTTTTTGCTACTGCCTTCAACTTTGCCAAGCATTATCGTTTTTCCTAATGAGCCAGGTCTTCTCATGGGTATATCCAAAATACAATGGCTGCAGCCTAGTAATTTTGGCTTCTAGGAAGAGTTCCGGCTTGATTTGCTTTCAAGCCCATGCATTTTTCTTTTTGGCAGTCCATGGCAATCATGCAACATTTCTCCATAGTAGACAATGCCTGCTAAAACCTCTCAAGACTCAAAAAGATTGCCAGCCCTTAAGGAAAGAACGTCAGGGCCTTTGATTACCTCTTCCTAAGATGGTGCCCTCCAGATGTTGGGCATTACAAGTCTTATCATCATCAGTTATACTCCAACAAAATTCAAGGGAATCAAGTTAGGGAAGTCATCCACAAAAGATCCTTGCCATTCCTCATGGCTAATAAAACAGTAAATGTCACAAAATAAATTATATAGAATAAAAACTCTATGTATGTATGTATTATTTCTATTATTACTATTGTAGATTAATGAGGTGATTTCTCACCTAAAAGGACATTCTAAGATTTTTGTTGATACACAGTCTGAGACTCATTGCATTTTCTTTTTTACAATCACCCTGTCCAAGGTGCTTGTAAAAACTTAAAAACTAATGATGTAGCACAGGCAAACTCCAGTTAACAAAGAGTCTGACAAAGAAGCTCCTTTTTACAAAGTTATTTTATGCCCCTACCCCTTTCCTCCTCGTCTTTATTTCCAGTTGGAAGTTTTTCGGTAGTATCAGCATTGGGAGGAAGGAGAATGAGGGCTGGAGAAACACAGACCTTTGGTATCAGCATTCAGCAGTGTGTCTACAGTGATCAATGCAGTAAAAGCTTGAGCTGGGAAAATATAGGAATCTATTGTGACTGGTCCTCCTATAGCTGTTAGTGGCTGCCTACAAAAGGAAAACAGTGTCTGCCTCCAGAATCCTTTGTTAGCATGAATGAACAGCAAAACAGAGAGAAAAAGCAATAACAAATAAGCCTGCCTCATCAGGTCCCCCCAGCATGTTAAAAACCATATCCAAATGCAAGTCATAAGAAAAGTGGAGGCTGGTGAAAGAAAAGATCAGATGCATTTTGGAAGAAGCCTGCAAGTGATCTCTAGAACATTCAAAACCTTTTTCGTTTATTTATTCCAAGTTTACCTGACCTGGTTGTTTCATTTCACATGTGCATATTGTTAGTTTTGGATAAAAAGCTTTCTGAAACGTGTTGAAATATTCTTCTGTTTTGTGGTGTAAGAACCTATTCCTATTTTTTCCATGTTATTTCTGCCCCAGTACCAAATTTTCTGTTACAGAAGCAATGCCCAGGAACACATTTACTCTGTTAATTGAGATATATGCTAATTCTTGGTCCACAATAATCCACCTGTCTCCTCCACTGCTGATTTCAATTACTTAAATTTAGAGACATGTATGCCAGAAAACCCTTTCTTCCAAATGGAAAATATATCCACTGACAACCCAATGAACTGGCAAGATGTGTTTGTATGTTTCCAGGTCTTAGTTCCAGAAAATCTTTCCAATTCAAAGTCTCATTCCAGTGCCCAGCATGAAAAATGTGATGTAATAACAGGGCATTTCTGTACATGTACAGAATATCTTCCTGTTTAAGCAGTGAGCATTTCTAGCTGCCATTCCCAGCAGCTATTGTTCTGCCAGACAAAATGTACAAAAGGAAGGACATCAAATTGACCTGTAATAACTCTACATCTGCACGCCAAATTCAAAACCAGAGGGCAGAGACTTCAGCTTCTCTCATAATAGGATACTGAAACTACCAAGTCCATGGCTGAAGTGGGATCTGAATCCAGATCTTACAATTGCAACATTACTTTCCTGACTGTTGGGTCTCAAGTGTACCTGGCATAGGGTCCCTACACAGCAGGTGCCCCAAGACAAATGATGTTCCTAGTGAAGGGACAGATCAAGGTGCTTTGTTTCCTGAGGCAAAGGAGACAATCCTCACTCGCTTCTGTTGTACAGTACTGAAACAGCCTAATGTTTTAACTTTACTTCAGCACTGATGATAGGACAACCTCCTCCATTCTGCCACACCTGAGGGTAGCAGTTTAACTCTGCATGATGGGCCATGTGTCATCTATAGCCCTATAGGTGCCCAGGCTCTGAGATCATTAAGAGACACCTTTCTCTCACTTCCACCAACATTGCAAGCATGGTTTATGGGAACATGAAAGAGGATCTTCTTGGTGATTGCCTCTAGACTCTGGAACTCCCCTCCCAAGGAGGCTAGAAGGGGAGTTCCAGAGTTGTCTTTCCGTCTGCAGGCTCAAACATTTTTATTTAGACAGGCTTTTGAAACAGAAATCTTTAAAGAATAGGCTGGGGGTGTTATACTGTTCTAATTGTACTATTTTAAAGCAGTTTTATCCTTTTTAAACTGCATCTTATTCTTTTTATGAGCAATGTATTTTAATACTATAATAGTTTCATTCTATTTTAATGCACACTTTGGTATGTTTTTAATTGTATTGTTCTTTTAAATTGTAAACCACTTTCACTCCCAATTTAGGGCTAGGGGGAGCAGGATACAAATAAATAAATATTCATTGTGTGCCTTCAAGACATTTCCAACTTATAGTGACCCTAAAGCCATGGGTGTTCTTGGCAAGATTTGTTCAGAGGTTTGCCATTGCCTTTCCCTGAGCATGTGACTTGCCCAAGGTCACCCAGTGGGTTTCACGGCCAAGCTGGGAATTGAACCCTTGTCTCCAGAGTCACAGTCCAACACTCAAACCACTATACCATGCTGGATCTTAGTATCTACTAACAAAAGAGGATTGCTAGGCAAGGACATTGCCACTCCCCCCCGTACCTCCCACCTGAGCCAGATGCTGCATAATGGTAGAGACAGCCCTGTCCCATTGCAGCAGTTGGCTGATCCATATAAAAGAATATAATTGATTACCAGAATAAACGTAAGTGTGTCTATTCAGAAGTCAGAGTCACTAAGTTCCAAGTTGCATGCATACAGAGGCTTGCGGGCTTTGCCTACAAGAAACAAAGCAGCATCACTGGGGTGAGGATGGAGGAGGAAATACAGGATGTAGCTGCTGCAACCTTCCTTCCTTAGGAATCTGCTTAGGAATCCATGCTGCAATGCTCCCAGAGAAGAGAATGATGCTCAGACCTCTTTTTCTTTCCCTCTTACCCCTAATGCCAGACCATCAGCATGCAGTTCTCTTCCCACTAATTACACGCTCCAATGGTGGAACATGCCAGCTCTCCCAACTGCTAAAGAGAAAGATTTGTAAAGGGCTTTTGTGCAAACTACAAAACCAGGAGACTGCGGTGCTGCCTCTAGCTTCCTTTTTAAAAAAATCTGTTCTTTCCCACAGGCCACCCTTGTTGTCAGTGGTCAAGCTTGTCATTCAAAGTACTGTACCAAGACAGCTAGAGCAATTGATACCCCATCTGAGATCCACTCAGATGGTTGTTTGAAGTCAGCCTTGCCGGAGGAGGTAACTTGGGGTGAATGCCAGTTGTAGGTGAGATCTTGAGATGGAAATTTGGTCTAGGCAAGAATTCCCCTTTTTGCTGCTTTCTCCCTCGTGCACCCTATATGATTCAGGCATCTGCTGTAGGAAGATAAATGTGTAACTGAAGATGAATTCATAATCTTCCAGGCTAGAAACCCTCTTTGACTGCAGTATTTACTGTACAGTGCAAAGTGCAGAGATTCAGCATAAAATAGATAATGTGTTGTCCCTGTGCATAATGATGAGGAAGATTCCTCCAAACAAGGCTGCCTGTTGCCCTGTTTTCTGGCAGAAGCTCAGCTCCTATGCCTTAAAACAAAGGTGGGTAAACGTTAGTCTTCCAGATGCTTAGGATCACACCTCTCATAATCCTTTCTCATTGACCATCCTGGCTAAGCCAAGCCTTCTGGGAACTGAAAGCTAAAATATGTGGGGGAACCAAAGGTTCCCCATTCCACTTCAAACACTTAATGGAAAGCAGAAACATGACAGGTGAAGCTTTTCCTTGCATGGAAATGATAGCAGTGAAAAAAGGCTCTTCCTGCCATGTGCCCCCCCCCCCCCAATTAAGTAGCTGTAAAAGACACACAGGCCCTGTCAAGAGAAAGCAGAACACAGACTTAAATCCTAAAATAGGGGTGTGAAGATTGAACTGCAACTCCCAGGAGGTTTAGCCACAGCAGTCCACATGATTTCTGTCCAAGGTCCTGAACGTATTTTGGGTTGTGGATAATGCATTTAAAATTCAGAGCAATAGCACCACCCTAGTGATGGGGAATCCACAAACTGCCATTATGTACAAGATGATTTTGGGAGGATTTACACTGTAGAAATAATGTAGTTCAACCTCATTTTAAGTACTGTAGCTCTATCCTATGGAATTCTGGGATTTGTAATTATCAAGGTCTTTAACCTTCTCTGCCAAGGAGTGCCAGTGCCTCACAAAACTACAAATTCCAGGATTCTGTAGCATGGAGCTTTATCAGTTAAGGTGGTGTCAAACGGCATTATTTCTAAAGTGTAGATACACCCTAAAATAGTGACCAGGAGAAGAAAGGGCGAAACAGGAGACCATATTTACAATGTAATAAAGAAGATGGTCGTCATAAAGTGAGAGTTATTTAGAAAAATGTGGGAAGGGAGACTATTTCAGCAGCACAGAAGATGCAAGTGCAAAAAAGGGGCTGAAACAAAAGGGATCAGCACTACAGCAGCTGATCCCAGCACAAGGGTGATTATGGAGACAGTACAAGAAATGGTTGAGGTCAGAAAGGTGAGGCTTTTAAAACTGAGGAGTTCAAGCTTGAAGTTCATGTAGAAGGTGACAAGAAACCAATGCAGAGATTTAAGGACTGGCAGCTTCTCACATTCAGTTACTGGCAGGAATACTACCTTGATACCCAAGGAAGGAGAGGTTTCATTCCATGAAACTCCACACAAACTATGAAATACTATAAAGAAATATAAACATGTTGGTTTTATGTATCACACACACACATAAACATAAAGGCAAAGATGCCATCCTGTGTGACCTCCTGAAAAGCTTCTCAGTGTGACTTTGCACAAAACGTCACTCAAGTTACTGTTCTGTAACTTGCCCATCACTGCCTTTTGATTATGACCTACTATGGCACTGTGGCATTCCTAAGGAAACTTTTCCCCAAGATCCTTTTGGGTTTGGAGAAGAATACAGGCTTTGACTATAATAATGGATAGATGTGAAAATATAGAGTCTGACCCACTCTTTTCTACTATACTGTAAGACCTTTCATTGCGCTAACTGGCTTCTTTCCTACCTCATTTTAAAATCAGCTTTGGCCCAACTCCTAAATATTCTATTCACAAAGAGAACAGCAGCTATGCTAAAACAGGATGGTTGCATTCCTTCAAGGTAGCAGAATTCTACGTGCTTGCTCAGAAATTCAATTTTGCACCAATTTCCTAGTTCTCGTGGTTCAGCAACCAGAGAGGCAACTGAATTGCTCACCAAGGAAGGTGAATTCAGTGAAGTATATAAAGTATGCAGTTATGCAAACTGTGCATTTATTTCTCTTCTCTCCCCCCCCCCCCCTTCCATTAACTATGGAGAAATAAAGAAAACTATGGAAGACATTCAGGTCCCATCCTATGATCACTGTAAGTGTCAAGGGTCTCATCCCTTGAACACAGTAAGTGCTGCTCAATATCTTTTGGAAATTTCACCAGCTACTACCTCTGTTATTTTCCTTAGTAGTTAAACATGTGCATTTTGATTTATATTGTGAAATAAACTGTGTGCAGCAGACAATGCTGGTTCTGATTCTGAATGAAACAACTGGTCTTGAACACATACAACTCTATGTTGGACTGTAGTTAAAAACAATGTAAGAAATGTTCTCCATACCCCCAATTACCCTACTCTAATCTTGTAAATCTGATCTTTGTGCTCTCTGCCCCCTAAAACTTTGGCCAACTCCATATTTTATTCTTTTAAAACTCAGAAGCAAAACAAATGAAATATAGATATGCTACTCTGCCTCATTTTTGTAGCTTGCTTTGGGCACAGCAATACATATTTAATTGTGTTTATATAATTATATGCGTGCATATTTGGATACAGAAAACCAGAATGGTGTCGTTGTTTAAGTATTTGACTAGGATTCTGGGTTCGTATCTCTGCTCAGCCACAGAAACTCACTGTGTGATTTCAAGCAAATCACACTCTCTCAGCCTCAGAAGAAAGCAATGCCCCCCCCTTGAACAAATCTTGCCAAGAATTCCCTGTGATAGGTTCACCCTGATGTCATCGTAAGTTAGAAATCACTTTAAGGCACACAACAACATATATTTGGATACAGGTCTGGGAAGAACTTATGTGCTTTCTTCAGAGATAATCTGGAATATTTGCACATGTTCTATACAGATGCAGTCCTGCCACAGTTAGATTAGCCATTCACAAAGGATGGGTTTGGGTATCATTAAAAAACAATAGAGACAGACCAAACCCAACATATACAATCGTACAGTAGACAATGTGTTAATTAATGTGTGTGTGTGTGTCATTTGGATAGTTCACATTAGACACGAAAATATTTTGGGTGTGCCCCGGACAGAAATAGGGTCTCATTCCATGCTATGAGCATTAATTGACATGGTAGAAGTATGGCAGACTGCTTGAAAGGATCCAGATTTGGGACATATATCTTGCATCTGATGCAGTGACCTAATGCTGAAGCTGACTCCAGTGGTGCAGTTGAATGAACTGCTGCTATCACGATGTTAAGGTCATAAATAACCCAGAAGCCTGAATTCACAGGTTATCTATCCCTCCTCTCCCTTCAACTTTTCTCTCATACCACACCAGCCTCTAGTCTATATATAATTCTACCCCATTCCACAGTCTCACGTGCAGCTGTCCACCTTTGCCAATTTCTCCTCCCCCATCCGTTCTAGCTGCCAAAAGCTCTCAGGGTACCATCATGCTCTATGAAGAATGGCACATTGCCCAAGGCTCTGCCCAGCCTACAGACCACCCTTGCCAGGCTCAGCATCAATCTCAGTGGCTAATGGCCAAGGTTCTATTTGCAATGCCAGAAGTGATTTGAGTACTAAAGAGATGGGTGTTCTCCCTCCCCCCAACAATGCAACAGAAGCACCAAAAAGGGGGAGGGGGGGAGAAGAATCATTATCATTTCAGTTCCTATTTTATTCTCTCCTACTCCTCCAAATACAGAGGGTTTAACCTCTTCAATGCCAGAGGGATGGTATGAGCTGCAGCACTTTTCAAAAGAACACTAAGCCTCAGGGCCTCATGCTTTAAACTCCAGAACAACAGAGGTTCTTTCATATATTATGGTTTTTAATGTTTACCTGTCCTGCAAGCTATAGGCACAACATTTAGCATTTTGATGCAAACTTGCTATGCAGGCAATTCTACCTTGAAAGGAAAAGAGTTGCAATTTGTAATTTGTTGAACGTTTATATCAGACTAACTAAAAAGGATGAAGGCAATATTTTAAGACAGAGATAGAGAAATGTGTGGCCCTGTAGATGTTGTTATTCCACATCCCACTGTGTCTCCTGATGATGCTAGCTAGGAATGAAGGAAGTTGTAGTTCCCCTGTTCTAAGATGCTGGGCCCTTCCACCTGATATTGGACACAGCTGTGTATGCCCTATTACTGGTTTAGTGGCTGCAAACTCAATAGTGGTAAGACAAAACTGGGCCGTAATTTCTCTTCTGTCCCACCAAAATCTGCCACCAGGCAGCCATTTTGTGCCAGGAAATGGGTGGAGGGAGCAGTTACCTAATTATAGCTGGGAAAGTCCATGTCATTTCTGATACCCGGCTAGAACCAAACAACCAACTGGGCTCAAAAGTGGCATCAATGGATGTGTAAATGAATCATCTTGGGAAATGTAGGGTAAAGAGGTGGGGGGGGAGAAAAAGAAGGAAGAAACATAAGACTACAACCACAAGGGCCTAAATTTGTCCAGAGGACTAATGAAAATATTTCCCTTTCCTCTTACCCTGCAGGTAATTCAAGATGAGCTCCAAGCAGGATGAAACGATGACACTTCAACTGCGTTGACAGTTCCCAAGTTGCAGCCCAAGAAGATGGCAAAAGGTCTTGTCTTGGAAAATTCAGAATCCCCTCAATCCACGATCAGAAAGAAAGCCCAAGCAACGCCAAGGTAAAATCCTTCCAGAAAGGGAATTTCATCAGAAGGCTTAAACGGAGCAGGTGATGGATTAAAGTTCTCCTGTGCTGATTCATCCATTCAGGACTCTATTACCTGCAGTAAAGGCTTTTTTGCCTATTCTGTGGAATTCACACCTGAGGATGCTACCGGATACAGAAATGGGATGCAGCTGTAGCCCTCTTTCACAGAAAGATACGTGACAGGTCTTTGCCAGAGAAAACAGGATAGGTTGTGAAGCTTCTCCCTCCTTCCAAAAAAACAATCAGGGAAAACCTGGCTAGGTCCGTAGTGCTGCTGCCAATGCCTCACTGCCAGCTGCTGATACCACCAGGATGGGGAGGGGGCCCAGACTGGACATGATTGCAGGCTTGCTCAAAGCACACCCACCCTGTTGGGCTCTCGCCTGAGGATTATCGGAAAAGAAGATCGCTCAAACACAGTTTATTACTGCAGTTCCATAAATCTTCATGAGGCAAGGCAAAGCAAGACAGGCAGCTGGGCCGTGAACGGAAGCAACAGCACTCAGCAGAGCATGAAAAATAGTCAGAGAGAGAGCGATCATCTAGAAATGGATTGGGGGGGGGGGAGAGACCTGCTATCAGAGAAGAAATTGCACTGAGGGGAGTGGTGGGGAAGGCAGGAAAGAAAAGAAGTGGGAGAAAGCCCTCAGAGAGATGAAAAGAATCTTCCACATCCAGCCATTAAAGGAAGAAGGAAGAGAAGCATGCTTCTGCTACCCCAGAACTGCTGCAGCTGTCAAGACGTGAGCCTCTCCACTCTGCATGCGCAGTGCCGGAGGAAGATGCAAGCCATTCGCTGGTTTGCTGGAGTTTCCCAGTAAAAAGAGATAACCCCTTCCATTCCATGCTGGCAGTGAAGCCAGGACCTCTGGTCCTCCCACTCCCTGGTCCCCACATGCTCCATCCTTAAAGGCAACTTTGCTGCACTGACCCAGTTACTGAGTGTCTTGAACTAGGGTTCTCATCCCAAAATTAATTTCAAACCAGGAGTTTTGAATTGTCTCATGTTAAATGGAGGTGATGAAGGGTCCAAAAGGTCAGAGTAATTAGATAGATTTAGCCCCAAACAAATAATGACAAGGGAATTGGTATGTCACCACCAGCTATAGAAAAAGGATTATGTAAGGGATGTTAGACAATGAGAAGAAACAAACAAGAGAACTGTTTACTGGTTCAGTTGAAGAAATGTGCCAGCACTGGGTTGCACAGAGCAGGAAAAAGTAGTTCTTGGAAGGGTAGGGACCATAGCTGGATAGAGCTCTGAGAGAGACTCATATGTGCCAAGGAATTAGGAGAGTTCCATTCAAAACCCTGATTCCAACTGCTGACACACATTAGGGAGAACAGAAGCTAAGGGCACAGTAAGTAAGTAAGCCAGAGCACAGCCTAATAGAAAGTCTAAGCATAGCAACCATAGCTAGACTGGAAAAGCTACCCTTTCCTTTCCCTCCCTCCCCTTCCCTTCTTTGGATTACAGCACCCAGAACTCTGCAGCCCACATGGCCAGAGACTGAGGGAAATTTGAGTGCTACAGCATAAAAAGTAGCATGCATAACTACAGCTAAGTTAAGCAGCCAAGTATTCTGCCCATGGAGTAGGATTTAGATGGTTCTGAAAAGAACAAAAAGTTTTCAACTCAAACCCGCATGATATTCTGCTCAGGTAAATATCCAAGCCAACAAAGAAGTATTTATATCCAGGTGAGACAAGACAAGGAAGAATCAATGGACTGCTAAAGGTGGCAGAAGGGCTGGTAGGGAATCATCCTATGCCCCAACAGCTCTGTACTGTCCCATTCTGCATCTCTTTGAGGGGTTCACAACCAGGGACACTAGCACACAACTTGGAACTATATTGGTTGAAATCCCGGCCTCATTCCCACTTATAGATAAATCGGTGTGCAATCTGAATGGATGGATTGATTCGACATCAGATCGTGGTTTACACTACACTTGCCCTGATCACATTTTCTGTCATTTCCTGACATCAAAATAACCCACTTGTGGTTCCCATTCACGAACGAATTTATTCAAAATGATTTAGTTCCACCCAGCCGAAGGGGAAATTTAAATCGATTCCAATCCGCTTGTGATTTACACTTGTGCGGAATCAATTTATCAAAAAAGAAGCGGAAAAATCAGCATCAGAAAGATGTGGGTTAAATGGGCTTGGAGCATGCCCCCCTTCTTGGAATCACTTCAGTGATTTGGATTAAGTGGGAACCAGGGTCTTTTGAACCGGTTCAAACCGATTTGTGATCCAATTTAAAGATAGTGGGAATGAGGCCCCCATTTGGCTTTACAACTGGGCATGTTGGAACCATATTCTCTTAAAGGTCAAGCTGTATCCCTGCTTGACCCAGGAAGGCTGGGAGGAAAATGTTAGGGTTGCCACATGAATCCTAGGCTTTAAATAATTTGAAAACAGTGTATTTGAGCAGGGTTTAAGATGCAAAGGGTGCACTGGGAACTGGGCTATATGTGAGCAAGTATCTCAGTTTTGTCCAGAAGATAAATCCCAGCAAATAGCACTCTCTGAGACAGTTTCAAAAAATTATCTTTTGGCTGGTTCTTACAGCAGATATAATAGCAGCCAAGGCAGATGATAAGGAGCTATACAAAATTCTGAAGCCCTGCTCCAAAACTTTTTGAAATGCTGATTTCTTCCTTCCTCAAAAGTCTGACATTGTATCAGGCAATATCTGTGCAATATCAAACCTAAATTCATAATCTGATGGACTAGAAACACATACTTTTTGGGGGGGATTTTCATATATGAAAATCTATGCTGAGACTGTTGGCTTTGATTCATTTACCCTCATGTCTATTTAGGTGACACTGCAGCTGGACCCAGTAATGTTAGCCACAACATGAAAGGCTCATTGACTTGCTCACTTTTTAAAAATGCAACCATCTGTTGTCATCTCCCAAGAATGCCTTTATGCATTCTGCATGAGACTAACAGATCAGTCCCTACAGAATACATTGCAATATTCAAAAACCAGAGCAATAGCCTTTCTCAAACCAATGCCCTCCAGATACTTTGAACTACAATGCCTTCAATCCCCCACCAGCAAAGCAATTGACTGTGTTGGGTGGGTAGTCCAAGAAGTCTAGAAGGCACTGGATTAAGGATACCATCTCAGCCTAACAAGATACTCTGCTTCTGATCTTCAGGTGGTCATACTAGAACAAAGAAATGTTCAGGGGGAGGACACAGTGCAGACATGATATAATTCCATCAAGTTCAGTTCCATTTATTTGGATCTGAACATAGTCACTGGCTTCCTGTCCTACTACACAGCATTAGCTCAGCATTGCTAAAATGGCTGTGTTACCATAAATTACTGCTGTAGAGAACAGCCACTGTGTTTCTTTCACACACAATGAACTTCTAATGGAATTGATGCTGTCTACACTCATTCTCACTGTTTACAATCCCTTCAATGTGTCTATATGCCTGCAACTGAAAATAACATTCATTCATCTGGTGAAGTGGATTGTAGTCTTATGCAGGTTTACATCCTACATGTGTTAGCCTTCAGGGCCCCACAAGACTGTGGTTTTTATGCAAGATACACACTAGCCTGACTAAAGCCCATGCGTGGCAAGTCGAGTCTCTTTTCCATTTACTGTAAGGAAAAGGTCAGAGCCCTGAAGGTAGCAGTGGAGCTTCTATTTGCTCCAAGGGAAACCTGTCAACTTTCTGTGCCTTCATCTGCTTGACGCAGCAAGGAGAGAAGGAAGGGTGTTTAGGATGAAAACAGCAAGAAAATCAAGCCACCCAAAAACAATGACAACCAAGCAAGCAGCCCTGAAGGCAGTGTTCTAAGTCACAAACACAATGTCTCTTGCTCAAGGGTCTGCAGGTGGAAAAAGCTGGTGACAGTCAGGCCCAAGGTAGGAAGCACAGTTCACAGCTGGGGGAAAGCTGAAAGGAGTGAGCCTTCATATAAGCTGAAAATCACACTTGAGTTTAAATACTGTAGATATTTTATGGAACTTTAATGCTGGCAATCTTCATGAGATGGGGACTCACCAAGTGTGTGGACAGGTCAGAGAGACATTGAAAATGGCAGACAAGATTTAGACACCTACATCTTTTATGCACATTATCATATGTATCAGGATTGGACAAGCCTTCCAGATGTTGGGCTCTAGCTCCCAGGATCCCACTCCGCTGGCTTGGGCTATGCTGGCTCTAGTCCAGTGGTTCCCAACCTTTTGTCCTCTAGATGTTTGGGCTTCAGCTCCCATAATTCCCAACTGTTGGCCAAGTTAGCTGGGACTTCTGGGATCAAAAGTCCAAAAGAAATGGAGGCCAAAAGGTTCTCCATTGTTCTAGTCCAATGGGGAGCAAGATGGTAAAAGGAGGGAGATGGGAAAATCTAGTAGCACTTTCATGGATTGCAATCTACTTCTTCAGCTAAACTGATGGAAGTTAACCAAGGTATGTTCTCAATTACATAGCTGTGAGTGTTGGATCACAATGTAATAAGATATAGAAAGATGCAATTTGACACTATGACACTATCCAAGGAAGTTCAAATAGTTGTATAAGATGATATGCGTCTGTCAGGCTGGTCTATGTTCTGAAATGTAAACACAATAAATATGTTTATCAAGAGTCAGTTCCCTTCAAGTCAGAACTTTGTTGGGAAGAATTAGTTTGCTACATGCCTAGTTGTGAGAAAATATGTATTAATATTTGTAATGTGCCAAGAAACTGTTGTTTATAATTCTGCTAATTTGTGAAAATATCCAAATTCATCAGATTCTTGTGGACTGAAATTCATAAAAACTCATGGTAAAATAAACCATCCTTAAAGGGGCCTGCTAGATTGCTCCTTTCCATATCTCCTCTTTTCTTTGCTTTTTTCTGAAGCAGGCTAATACAGCTATCTCTTTGGAAACTTCTACAGGGGAAGATGAGATGTTCCAAGACTCAATATGCTTTACAATATTTGGCCATCATTCCATATTCACTCATCACTGTGTAAACAATTGCCAGAAAGCTGAAGCGCATGTATGTGTGTTTATCTATCTAAGTAGTAAGCTATCATAATTATTCTTAAACTTTTGTAATAAGGGGAGAAACATGTAATCTACTCTGTTGTAAACTGAAAACTTCTGAATTATTCTTCTTGTACTGGCCTCAGTCTGGAGAAAGAATTTGCAGCGTAGCTAGGTTGTCAGAACAGAAGCTTTCTTCCCCATGTTTGTGCATGTGCATTTAGTACATTTATATCCTGTTTTTCTTTTATCATGGAATTGGAGATGAGGAATCTAATGTTTTCTTTTTCTTCCTTAGAGAGACATCTGCCTCTTTCCCAACTGGAGCCATCAGGGAACGAGAAGAACAAAAGAGAATGACAGAGGGTTTTTTCATATAGGCAATGAGAAATACAACTACATTTAATAATAGAAGCAGACACAGGGCACATCTACACTGTAAAAAAAGCAGTTTGACACACTATGGAACCATCCTATGGAATCCTGGGATTTGTAGTTTTACAAGGTGTTTAGCCTTCTCTGCCTGTGAGTGCAGGTGCCTCGCAACACTACAACTCCCAGGATGGAGTCATAGCAGTTAAAGTGTTGTCCAACTGCATTATTTCTACAGTGTAGATGTGCCCACAGAAGTAGCAGAATGACATAAGATCAACCAAGATCAAGCTGGGAGCTGGAAAAGAAGCAAAGGCAGGGAAAGAAAGTGACAGAGGGAGCTCAGAATACCCAGTTGGCCAGTCTGCTTTAAGACATGTCATTTTCTCTGGATACTAGTAGGTGTAGCCCACATCTTGTAGATTGTTGGACTGTCTTCCAACAGAAGAATAGTGGATTGTTAAATTGTTCAATTCAGCTGAGATGGATGAACTGGCAATGCTGATGAAAGAAAAAATTGTTAGACTTTTTTTCAAAGACTGGGAATTATATTTAACCTATATGAAGAAGAAACAAGGGAAGATTTTAGTTGTGGATTTTGAAGCTTGAAGCAGCTTTGTTTAAATTTTTTACATCAGAAGTGAAATAAAAATGAGCATTAATGAGAAATTAAGATATCTTAAGATATTAATATATTAATATTCATAGGCTTGAGAAGTGGAAAGTCCATTATAGCTTGTGTTGATTTTGTTAATTTCAATTTATGTTATTCATATGTTGATTATTATTAGATATAATTTATGGGGGCAGGGTTTTGGAGGGATGGGATGGGGTAGTTTAGTTCATTTTTGTTTAGTTTGGGGAATTTTTTTGTTAGGATAGCATTTTGTTTTTATGTGAGTGTTTGTGTGGTTTTATGTTTTAAAACTTAATTTAAAAAATTAAAAAACAAACAAACCAGGGATTTTGAGGAGAAATCTGTTATATCACTCCCACTTGGCAGGATCCTCCCAGTGAGATGGGCTACAGCAGTGGTCCCCAAACTGTGCCCCTTTAAGATATTTTGGATTTTAGCTCCCAGAAGTCTCAGCCATGTTGGCCAATAGTCTGAGATTCTGGGAGCTGAAGTCCAAAATCCCTTAAAGAGCACCGTTTGGGGACCACTGGAGTAAGCAGGGAGAAAGCAGCTTAGAGTTACAGTATATCTAAACTGGACTTGTGTTTGATGCCTCCCAAACAAGCCAGGAATTGGACCCCAAATGCAAACTCTAACTCTGGCTTGTTAGTGGGTTGCAAACTACAAGTCCCAAGTTCAGATGCAATGCCAAGCCTTTGCTTTTCGGTGAGTTTCTGGTTCCTGCACCTGCTCTTGTTAAAAGGAAAAGCCAACCCACACTGATCAGGCAGAACTTAGCAGTATATTGCTCATGAATAATTGTTGTTCAAATGCAGCCAATCTGCTCATGAAGAGGGAAATGTCTACATTTCCCATTCAGTCTAAACAATTTCCAATAGGCCTTGGGAGAATTTGATTTTGTTTGGTCTCCAAATATTATTTATGTCTCCAACACACCTTGAGCAATGAGTGTCTATCAATTACATTTAATATATTCACAAGTCAATATGCATAGAATCCAAGAAATGTGTCCTTGTTTTTTTCATCTCCAGTTCAGGAGCAAGCTATGTGCCCTTCACAGGCTATATGCAATCCACTCCTGAGAATCAGCTGAGCAACTGGGCAGGGGAGTATGGTTGTAGCCTCCCTTGCTTCTCAGTTGTCCAGTGCCACATAGCTGAGCATGGCAGGAAAACCAGAGGAGAAAGGAATCTTTATCTGGCCTACCTTCAAGTCCTCATGAAAATCACCCTATCATTGCTATGGAGCCTAATAAAAAGTTGAACGGCATTACAGAATAGTTGTCATCTGGACTACAGAAGGAGGAAGGGTTAAATTTCCCTGAGTACTGCTCAGTTGATTGGCAAAGAATATTTCAACAGCAGGGAGGCTGAGCAAGAAATCAAGTGAATCTTTATCTGCAGCTTCATCTCCTTAATTCTCAACAATCAATTGATGCGCACTAGGAATGAAAACCTTTGCTTACTTCCTTCTCACACACAAAACCATTAAAGTATCAAAAGTCTTCTCTCTACTCAAGAGATTTTTAGGGGTGTGTGATTTTTTTGCATCTCAGGATTCTTTTCCAAAAATCTTGTATTGCTGTTATCCTGTATGCTGCCTGGCATCACAGTCTTGTGGGAAGGGGAAGGCAGGGTATAAATAAAATGACTGACTGATAATTTCACCAAAATTTTTTTTGTCCAAAAAGGTTGTATTTTGGCGAAATATTGTATTCCCAAAAAAACATTTCGGGGGGGGGGAGGCACAACCCCCCCCCCCAAGCATGATTACAGGAAAAGACATTCCATCTCAACACTAGGAAGAACCTCCTGACAGTAAGAGCTATTAAAGAGTGGAACATGATGTCTCAGCAAGTGATAGTCTCCTTCTTTGGATGTTTTCACACAGAGGCAAACAGATTGTGTCTTCCTGCATGGCAGAGGGTTGGACTGGATGGCCTTGTGGTCTCTTCCAGTTCTTTGATTTTATGATTCTATGAAATGTTCATACAGCAGCCAAAAATGTGAAAAATCCTACAGTGCTCGATTTTTCTGCACAACAGGGTTGTTGTTTTTTACTTAAGATAATCTTTCTCACTGAAAATAGGAAATTCTGAAAATATTCTTTTCATTCCCTCACCCCATTTTTTGGCACTGTCCAACTGTGGGAATATATGGCTGTAGGACACAGTTGTTTATGTGGATGATGTTAAGGTTGTTTTGCAAATCTAGGCACAGTCAGAAAATCCTCCATCTATATGTGTATGTGAATGGATGGAGAACAGGTATGGAAGATACTGAGATACAGAGATATGGATATAGAGATCTGGATATGAACTTGACATGAACATGATCACGACTATGAAAACACCTCCTCATCTGCCTATTTTCCTTCAAATTTTAATCAAATGTTTTTATTGTTCTACTGTTTTTATATTATGACTGTTTAATCTTGTTTTCGCATTGGGATTGGGGTGGGTGGGCATAGGGATTGATATATGTTCTTTATTTGATTGTAACCTTGATGAATTTTACTGTTGTAACCCACCCGGATCCTCCGTGATAGGGCGGGCTAGAAATAAATCTATTATTATTATTATTATTATTATTATTATTATTATTGGTCAGATTGTAGATCAATGTTGTTTTTCTGTGTCTTCAAGTCATTTCTGATTTATGGCAATCCTGAAATTCATACCAAACTTGAGCTTTTTGGGCTATGTGGCTTTCTCTGGAAGAGTTCATTCCTGAAGTTTCACCAGCATCGGAGAATTCACTGAAGATGCCAGCCACAGCTGCTGGTGAAACGTCAGGAATGAACTCTTCCACAGCACAGCCACATAGCCCTAAAATCCCACAAAAAACTATGGATTCTGGCCGAGAAATTCTTCGATTTCACATCATACCAAATTCTCTTTCTCACACATATCCAACCCCCATTCTCATCAACATATTCACAGAGAGAGATTGTGGATGGATATAGTATATCCATATCCATATTTATCAGAAGAAGACTAGAGGGTAACCATGGAAGAACTAGACAAGATCCTAAAGTGTAAAGATATACAACTGAGCGCTAAAGTTAGAATTATCCAAGCCATTGTATTCCCCATCACCATGTATGGATGTGACAGCTGGACAGGGAAGAAAGCGGACAGGAGGAAAATCAACTCATTTGAGATGTAGTGCTGGAGAAGAGTAGTGAGGATACTGTGGACCACCAAAAAGACAAACAAATGGATCCTTGAATAGATCAAGCTTGAACTCTCCCTCAAAGCCAAGATAATCAAACTGAGGCTGTTGTATTTTGTACACATCATGAGAAGGCATGACTCATTACAAAATACAATAATGCTAGGAAAAGTAGAAAGCAGTTAAAGGGAGGATGTAATATGTGTAGATAATTGATTCACAGATCCTTCACTTAGCCAATTTCATAGCTGAGTTGTGGGGAAACTATCCAGCAGGGAATGCTCAAAGAGAAACCTCACTGTGCGTGTGCAATGAATTTCCCTGATTGAATTAAAGAACAGCAGAATCACAGCCATTTTGCTTCATACTTGAAATTGATTGGGTGGCCCTTTCTTTTTTAGACTGGGGACACGGGAGTCCCATTGTGAAAGAGTTTTAAGGACCACCACAGTTCTTAAACCAAACAACAAACAAAATACAGGGAAAGGGGGTGAAGCCAGGATAGGAAAAATAGTAAGCCTACACAGAACAAACTGTCAGATGCTGGAACAAAGACACTGAGCTGATGCGACAAGAGGACTGCAGCTGAGGATGGACTGAGGTGCATTCCTGTTTTTGTTCACCATAGATGAAGATCATGCTGAAAAGCTACCCATGTTATTGGAAAACATGGAGGAACCTGTCCTGCCTTATGACCTTATCCAATCACACTCTCTTGGAAAAAAGAACTAAAACCTGAGGGAATAAAGCAGGAGCTCAAATCATTCCTGGTAATGCTGGGAGTAAATGTGACAGGAACTCATCTATAAACGTAGGAATGTTTTTAATGTGGGACATAAGACTCAAGGAGATCCAACATTAAATTAAAATATAAAATCAAAAGGGAACCAAACTAAATTGAACTCTTCACCTCACTATCAATTAATCAGTATTATAAAATGTTAAAACTCTTCATTTGGTCTTGGTCTTTCCACAATATGCCCCCCACCCCCGTCCCATGTATTGGATGTTAATTCAGCTTCACCCTCAACAGAAAATCTGTTTCCAGGGCATAGTAAGCAAGACACTACAGATGCTAGGACATGGGAAATAGACTAACCTCTACCTCTTCTGCATAAATTATCCAGAATACAACAGTAGTCTATGTTGCCTGTGCATCTTAGTGTGTGTCTGTGTGTGCACATGCTCAGCCCCACCAACCAATCACAAGACAAGGGCTGAAAACCCAGATGATCTTCAGCCCCTTCTTCCAGAATCTCTGAATGCCAACCATAATTGTTTAAGCTTACCAGAATGAGACTCATCTTACTGTTCAGTTCTAAGTTTTCCTGGATTGCAAAAGTAGGGGAAGAGCATGGATAAGATCATTTGTATAGAATAAGCTCCTTGGAAATGAAAACCTAGCATACCCAAGATATTAAACTTCCCCATCATTTGCTAGTTTTCTGTGTGCAATAAGCCTTTAAAAAAGTAAAAGAACTTTTAAAAATGCAGTCCCTATCTTAAAACCTGAAGTGGTATTATTTGGAGAAATTTAGACCACTTACTCTTTTTGTGCACTTGAACTGACCTTTTGCTTAAAGCTTCTCAGCCAACATAGCCAAAATACGCCGCTGTGAGTAAAATGAGAGAACTACTATAGAGAATTCTGATGCTGTCACTGACGTGCAATTCTTATCACTAACACAAGAAGAAGGATGTATGCACAGGCTTGGGGCAAACCCCAGTTTTACAAAAGAAGAACAAGAATACACTTCAGGAGGTTGGGAACTAAACTGTGGTGGTCAGATTGAGCCCACTTAAAGGTCAAGGAAGGCTGGCTAATGAAGCCCTCATGAAGATAAGTGTTGGAGAAGAGGAGAACAAACTGGGATGGAGTGGGGATGATGAAATGAAATATCCTGGCAGGATGTATGTCTAGTTTGGCTAAATCATTGCAGCATTTTGTTACTCTGTGTGTGCACATCTGTGTGCATGCAGTGTATGTAAAATAAGCAAAAGTTGCTACTTGCCCTTCTCTAGTCTGTTACCTGTGCTGTTGTTCCCCTAAGCACTGGATATGCTATCATGACTCCATTATGTACATTCAGCTATCTGGATGGAGAAAGGTTGGTACATACAATTTTCATAAACTGCATGCTTCTGTGAGGCAAAAAAATTTTCAGGGAAAACACAAGGCCTAGCAACAGGAAGGGAAATATGCTTTTGGCAGGAAGCAAAGAGCTGTAGGAAGAAAAGATGATGTTTAGAATACTAAGTTGGAAAGAGGTCCAGAATTATGGTGGTAACTAAAGGATAGGGAAGTGTAGTAGGCAATGATGCTTAAGTTAATATCAAAAGCAGCACCTCAAACTTGTTCTTCATGTTCAAGAATCCCCAAATTTGGAAGAAAACCAACATACTTGATCTAGATGACAGTCCCCATGAAGATATTTTAGCTCCAGCTTTAGAACAGATTCTTGCCCTTCAAAGATTTTTCAACCTTAGGATGACTATTTATACAGCACCAAAAAGAGATCAAAGGAAAACACTAATGTGTGCATAAAACTACATATGCTAGTGTTACCATACCTCACCCCCATAGAGTACATGGAATTGGATGTAGAAGAGTTAGATACAGAATGGCCTCTGGCTTCAAATGACAGTTGTCTTCCCCGCCCCACATCTGAGCAGCTAGTAGCTGATGGAGCTAAAGAGGAATTGAGCGTGCAGCTGCCTCAGTTGCTCTTTGAAGCATCCAGGAATTACTTGAGTTCCTGAGCATGATTTTTCCCCTACCTGAGGCCTATTTTAACTACCAAGTTTTTGAATGTAAGTCACATTTCTTGCTTCAAGCTTCTACATAAAGTTATCCCTGTGTCCCTGGTCTCCTACTTGTCTATCTAATCGATGAATTAATTTATCTATCAGATTTGCATCTTGTCCATCCTTCAAGGAGCTCAAAAGCAGAGCTTACAAATGTTGCCCTTTGGAATACATTTCCCAAAAAAAAACCCAATCAGATGCTGAGTAAAAGATTCTGGGTATTGAAATTCAAATGTTTAGCTTTAGGAAGAACTTACTGAAAGTAAGAGCTGTTCACCTGTTTGACAGTGGAATATGCTTCCTTGGAGTGCCGTGCAGTCTTTTTCTTTGGAGGTTTTTAAACAAAGGTGGAGGTGCTTTGATTGTTTATTCTTGCATAGCAGAGGGTTGGACTGGATGGCCCTTGAGGCCTTTTCCAACTTTATGATTCTAAGAAGAGGCAGAGATAGTAGTAACATTTACAAGATATTCACAAGGCCACCGTACTGGATGGGAAGGTAGTAAATAGTCCAAAGTCACCTAGATGAAATTTCATCCCTCAGCAGGGATTTGTCCCCAGCCAAATGTAATACTTTACTTCACCATACTGGCTCCTTGATGTAGTTACAGAAGAGACAATTCACATTTTTAGCCCCCACCAGGGTATTACAAAGAGAGATGAATGGATTTTGCAGTGACCAGCTGGGCAGATGTGTGTGTTAAGTCTATACACTTGCTCCTACTTCTTTCTTTGATGAGCTCCTGCTGTGCAATCCAAACACAATCTCAATGCGTGCCCAGCACATATCAACCATTGAACCATTTGCCTATGTGCTGATGGCTCTGGCTTTTTGAGGAAGTGATTGACTTGTCTTTAACACTTGCTTCAGCCTTTTTGAACATCATGCCTCTAACCTGGTGTGGAAAGCCAACACTCACTCCTTGGTGGAGTGAGGATGCACGCAGGAGTCTAAAGTGCAACAGTGCCTGCAGGGGATTTCTCCAGTAATGCGTTCAGCAAGAGCTCTGTATTTCTATGGGCAATGGTGTTTTGTTTCTTTTCTTTCCCCCTCTTTAAAGCCTTTTTGATGCACAGCATCAGACTGAACCTTCAACCAGTCATAACTTTATAAATCTATCATCAGCCACCCAGCGATGTCTGCTTCTGCTGCCTAGTTATGCTCCTCCCTCCAATGTCTGCCTGGCTTAATCTGAAAAAATATGAGCAATAATAATGAGGAGGGAGTAAATTTTTCAGATACTAACCACTCTCCAAATAGAGGATTGCAGTGCTGGATTCTCCATTTTTAAGTTAGAGGGGTCCCCTGCCCCAGGTGCTTTGAATGAGGTTCAGCTGCCCATTTTGTACACCAGCCTCCTCCCATCTGGTCTCCTCCAAATGTGCTGGACTACAACTCCAACCATCCCCAGCCACAAAAAACAGGTCAAGACAGGCTAATGCATACACTTTTGTTATCTTACCAACCAAGTCAGGAAACAATTTCAAACACACACAAACACAAACCAGCCAGGTGGTAAAATGTGTTATCCCTGTCACAAAGAGACTTGGATTTTTTGAGGATGAATACAGGTAACATCTCTGGGCATGATGGTGAAGTGCAAGAGAAGGTGATGCACATGCCTTAAAGGAATTTAGCTTCCTGTCTTCTGCTTTTTTCCTTTTCCTTCTGGTGAGGATACTCATAGGGCACCATGTAATGAGCAGAAGGCACCATGCAGAACCAAATCTAATTATTATTTTTAAATAAAGTCATCCCTTTGTATCTGTAGGGATCTGTTCTGGACACAAACACCCTCCACAGATAACAAAAAAATGACCGACTTCAAGTTCCATTGTTTCCTACAGTAGGACACAAGCATCCATAAAACAACAGGGCTTGCCATCGACAGAAGTTCAAATCCACAGATGGCATGCCATGGATAAGAACAGCCCACTGTAGAGTAGAACTCTTGAATCAATTAAACTTACATAAGTGTTGACTTACTGGTTTCCCTTTGATTCAATGGGTCTAATCATTTGGGCTGAAGTTGATTTAGGCCAAAGCCTAAAGACAAATGTGACCAATGAAACACATCTGTGTATGCCATTACACTTTGGGTATTCTGCATGTGAATTTGGACTTGGAAGGGCAGCTATGTATAGTTGTGAAAGCTGAACAGTAAAGAAAGCTCATAGAAACAAAATCAACTCATTTGAAATGTGGTACTGGCAAAGAGTTCTATGGATTCCACAGACTGTCAAAAGAATAAATGGGTCCTAGAGGAAATCAGGCCAGAACTCTCCCTGGAAGTCAAGATGACTAAACTGAGATTGTGGTACTTTGGACATATCATGGGAACGTATGTCTTCTAAGATAGAAGGCAGTTGGACTGAATTATAGACTCAATCAAGAATGCCACAGCCCTGAGTCTGCAAGACCTGACCAGGGCTATTGATGACAGAGTGATTTGGAAGTTTCTCATTCATGAGGTCACTTTAAGTCAGCGTTTCTCAAATAGTGGGGCGGGCCCCCCAGGGGGGGGCACGAGGCTCCATAAAGGGGGGCGCGAAGCTCTGTTATGCAGAGGTGTACTTATAACAATTTTATAGACAAATGATACTATTTACAGTTGCGCAGGGGGAGCGAAATGTTTTCTTCTTCCTAGGGGGGGCATGACAGAAAATAATTGAGAAGCACTGCTTTAAGTCAAAGTCAACTTGATGGCAGTTAACAAAACCAAATTCTGTACCAATAGGGTTCTAGTCCTTAGTGTTACAAATCTGAAAACAAAAATGAAAACGTCCCTCAAACTAACGGACCAAAAAACAGCCCAAATTCATAACTGTTTTAAAGCTCTTGTGATAACTAAAGATTTTTAAAAGGTTTATAAACCTTTATTCTACCAGCCGTGTGAGCAGCATGCTGCCCTTTTGAGTAGTATAGGAAATTAAAATGTTTTGTGAGCTCAATTTCTAGCCTGTCTGATTGAATGGAAGCAATGTAGGTAACATGAACAAAAGCCACATCCCAAACTCTCAAACATTAAACTTGCATTAAAGTCCGTGCAATTTGCCCTCCTGCTGTAACCCATTCACCTGCTATGCCTACTAAAATGAGTTGTAAACCACATTAATTATATTGATGCAGAAATCAGATGTGAATCTTTGCTTTGTGATAGGTTGCACTGAATGCAGCCCCTTTCCTCTGAACAAATTGCACCATGCTGGATCAGTAGATTTCATTTGCTTTGTTCCTTGCATGTGTAATAATAGCTATTTATCATTTATGCAACTTTTTATTATTTACAAAGTGCTTTACAATCTTGGTACTCTTTACAATGTCTCCTTCCTGAGCCTGTTCTAATTCTCCATTGATCACACCCTGTGGGACCACCATTCAACCACTTTTATGAGGATTTTCTGATCATTAACCTTCTTATGGTATTATAGGAATACACAATCTTTTTCAGTCCTAAGGGCTACATCCTGCATCAGCTGGGAGCTGAAGACCACATACAAGGCAAATACATGCATAGGCACATAAATGGGCACACAATGTGCACACAGCAACACTGCTGTAGAAGCAGAGCACTGCAGTATTAGCCTCTTAGAGGCCCATTTTGAGAGAAAGGTAGGATAGAAATCAATTCTTTAAAAAATAGGATGCTCTAATGTTGGCAACTCTACTGTTTCCTTTGCCATGAGTAGTGGAGAAATGGTCATCTCGCTCCTAAGACCCTAAGTGATTGGGATAGGTGAATGGGAGAGAGAAACTCATGGGGGCCATAAGTAAAGTTTTGGGAGCACACAGGATGAAAGGCCTGCAAGTTATGCACTGCCACCTTTTCTGAGTTCATTACTATTCCTTTTCTGACTGTTTTCCTAGATAATATCATATTCCTTATACTTCAGGGAGGATGGATACGTGTGTTCCTCCAAGGGTGGACTGCAACTCCTATCAACCTTAGCTAGCATGAACAATGGTGAGAGATAACTGAATTTGTAGTCCGAAACTCCTAGAGGGACACATATTCCCCCATCCCTGTCTGAGATACACTTAGATTTTCCACTCTCAGAAGCACAATCCTGTCCTCATTATAGCTGGTTGTATGCAAGCCCCCTGCTATTATGATCAGGTTATTGGAATGGGGGATGGTGGTGGTAGAGAATTCTGGAATAAAAATTCTGAACTATGCCACTGTAGTTTGCAAGAGAAAGATTGCATTTTAAAATGTTCTTCCATTTAAAAAACAAACAAATCCTTCTGGTGTGCGGTAAACTAGCACATATGACTAAGCTAATCCTCTCACCAATATGTTATTTTAAAAGGCTTGGGGTCCAAAAATATTGCCACTCATTTAGAATTGGAGAAAGTATGAGAGGTAATTCGAGGTAGGACTTGAACTCAGATTCCCTCTTCCCATTCCTTGGCCCCTGGCCACTGGACTATGCTCCTTACAATATCCACTGCTGTTAGGCCTGCTGGAGGAACAGATGTGTGATCTGAAGCCCAAGCATTCAGTGCACATGTCTGCCTAAGCTTACATCCTTCCACAAGCTGCCATTTACTGTCCAGACAGATTTATTCATGCAAGCAGGCATGCATGCAAAAGCAACAACAACAGGGAGAAAAAAATCCCAGTGAGGAATAGTAGTGGTAGAGCACATGCTTCGCATACAGAAGGTCCACACCTAAAGCTGGAGTATCCCCAAACTACCAAACATGACAATGAGCTAGACAGAGTAGGTGGTTTTGCTGTCTGCAATGCCTTTAAATAAGCTCAAGTCCAGCTTCCCACAATCTTCCCCTTAAATGACTGACCTTCAGCTCCTGAAGCGTGCTCCTGAAGTCAGGTCCAGTGATTCTGCCATCGACCACTTTCTCATACACTTTGATTCCCTCAGCCTATCCTTATGGCTGACCTTTGCAGAAGCCAGGATCCCACTTCCAGTCTACAAGGGAATCTTCTCTCTGTGTGTTTTCTAAGTCCAATTTGAACCCAATTAATGGCACATCGGTGGTCGTGACAGCTAGAGACAAACACCCCCACCCTACCACCCCCCACCAAAAGAAAAGCCACATGACAAACGCACAGAGGCACACACTCATTGCTTCCCATATGCTGAAACCAAATTAAATACGGTTTAACTAATCACTTGGCATTTAAAGCAACACGCTGTCTCTGTCAAGTTAAATCCAAGGAGACAGATCGCGTTTGCTTTTAGCTGTTTATGTTAATTAAATACAGAACCTAACTTCATTATTAAAACATGCGACTTCCCCTGCCTTGCTGCTATACTCCCTCCCACAGCTGTCCTGTGAATGGAATAAACTTGGTGAATGCTTCAGACCTTGTTACCTTGTTCCCCTCTCACCAAATCTGCCTTTTTCCGGCAGTGCTTTCAGCACTTTAATAATGTGGCTGTAACACCAGATGGGGGAGCTGGCTCTGCACCCACCGAGAAGAATGCCAAGGAGCAGAGCCTGGAAAACAACCTTTTTTGGACTACAACTCCCAGCATCCTCCAGCCAGATGGCTAGAGAATTCTGTGAACTGTAAAATTAATAATTAAAAAAATCCAAGCTCTGTCAAGGGATCTCTTCCGGCAAGCCTATCCACCCAGTCTTCTGTAAAGACATCATTCACTCTTCTATTCAGGATCAGAATATTATATCTTATAATTGTTTGTACTGTTTTTAACTGTTTTAATGCTTGAAAATTATATGTTTTATTCTTGTATCTTATTGTTATTGTTGGGTTGTAATCCCACCTCGATCCACCTGGGAGAGGCGGGAAAAATATAAATAGATATTATTATTATTATTATTATTATTATTATTATTATTATTATTATTATTATTATTGGGAAGTCCTTGTGGTGATACAGACATTAAATTGCCTTCACAGTTCATAAACTCATGGCCAGAAACCCTGTGGGTGGCCCAATAAAGGACATGCCAGCGTGCCTAGTTCCTGCCTCCTTTTTTTTTGACAGCATTTTATCTCGCCAACCCAGGGGAGGAAGCTACCTTACAGTCTGAAGCTTCACTATTATCTGAGCCTTCCAGCCAGGGTTGGCCCTGCCACTATGCAGAAACCTCAGACGGCAGCTTTTAGATGTCACAAAAGAGCAATGTACTGATAATCATTCAGTACAATACCATCCAAAATCCACAAAACAGTGATATACATGATATGTTGCAAGCTTTCAAAGCACCACTGGCTTCTTCAACAGGTAAAGGTGTTAAAATCATACAGGAGAAAGACAAAAAATGTAATGATATTAGTCATAGCCTGCTTTTTGTAAAGATGTTGGGGTTGTCCTCAGTTTAGATTGAAATAGTGCCCCCTCCCCGGCTCCTGTATCATTTTTAACACCTGTGCCTGATGAAAAAGCCAATGGAGCTTCAAAAGCTTGCAACATGTATATTATGCATTGTGATTGTCCCAATAAAGGTATCACTGTTTTGTGAATTTTGGATGATATTTGTACATTGCTATATGGCCAACATAGCTACTACTGGATATGATAATTATTCGGTTCTTTAAGATTGTATTTTTGCCGCAAGGAAGAGAAAAATGCATCAGTGAGATTTTCTCTCCCTGGTGACAAAGTAACTTGACTGTTCTAGGCCTTATGGTACTATGCGCTATGACTTGGAGAGGGTAGGGGACATTATTTCCTGGTCATTATTTGCAGGTAGTAAAGTGCCTTGAATTAACCTTGTGCCCGGCACCCACTCCCCAGTGTTTTCCCACAGGCATCGTTCTCCAGCCCTATCTGGAGATGTCTACTAAAGCCCTTTCATATTTGTTAATGTTGCATGTCCCTTCTTAAGTATAAAATGTCACCCTGCCCTTTTAAAAAGAACGATTGCGAGCTGCATGTCCAATATGTCTCTCTCCCCTCTTCCAATCATCAAAACAAAAGGCTCAGTGGTGGCTAGCAACACATAAGATCAATAAAATAATTGGCTACATCAATCAAAACCTATTTTTCAAGGCAGCACTGAAATAGTAAGCATTTTCAAAATACATTATCAAACTGCAGCAATCAACGCACTTGTGCTCCCTCATTTGTGCCCTGACTGCTGAGGATAATTTGTATGTAGACTTTCTAAAAAGAAGACAAAGCTATGGCAAGGTGTTTCAATACCAGCGGTGGAGAATCCAGACACTTCCTCCTGTTATTTGACACAAAACACACCAAGTGCTTTCAGACAAGGTTGCTTTGGCACAATTATCACATTGCTGTTTTCCTTGTCATGCCACTTTTACACAACACCTTAATTGGCTTGCATTTTGATTGCTACTATTGTTTGGCTTTTCATAATTAACAAAAAATCTGTTTTAAAGTTGTAACAATCATGTGTGGTGAATGAAGTACTTATGACTAGGCTTTGGAAGTGGAACTACAATGTAATCTGCTGTTTAAGGAGAGGGAGTTGGCTACATGCTTGCACTTTCTATTGGATTGCATTTGTAGTACTAGCAAGCAACCTGACTTTCAGCAGTCAGTGACATCTCATTCTGCCCGCCACCATGTCACTCTCATCCCCACAAAACACACTGGCTGAATCATTAGGCGAAGCAATGCAGTCACTTCAGGAGAAAGATCACCATACTTGGCTGATCCCCAACCTCTTATTGTATTTCCATATCCACCAAATGTCTCACTTTGGCAGGAACAGTCCTAATTTAATCATCTGTCATCCTGCTTTTTCAGCTGCTTTTAAAATGTCCCAGTTTCTCTGTCTGCCTCAGTTTGCTTCAGCTGGTACAAGCTGAGTTCAAAATGCAAAAATAGTTTGCACGAAATTAACTCGGGGGGAGGAGAGGAAGAGGTGGAATCTTGCCCTTCCCAGTAGATTCAGACAAAAGAAAACTGCTGCAGCCTCTTCTGCTTTGTGTGTGCTTCACTGATAACATTTGCCATCTTGACCACACTCTGATGTTGTTTGACCACATTTAGTTTACATATTTGAAATATGGGCAAATATCCCTTTCTTGTCTGTGTTCACTCGCAGTAGGTATCATCTAGTTTGTATCTATGGGGTTTGTCACATGGGGAAAATCAAGGATTTATACAGGCAATATCCAGCATTATTCGCACGGTCACAGTAAAGATTTTCACATGCATCGCAATTAAACATGACTTATCCCGAGAATAACCAGGGAATAATCAACAAGAAATCATTCACAGGGAAATACCATGGATGATTTGTTGCTTGTTATTCCCTGGTTATTGCTGGGACAGAGTGAGAAGAGGCAATCTTTAATTCCGATTGTGTGTGAAAACCGTTACTGCAGTCACACGAATATTTCTGGATAATGCCCATTTAAACCCTTGATTTTTCCCTGTGTGATAAAGTCCTATGTCTTATGGCTGCTAGGAGGACCGTTTGTCTCCTGGATCTGCTCTGCTTCTGGGTCAGGAGAGCTAGGTCTGCCACCCTCTTTGTCTGCCTCACTGTAACTTACTCCAGACCAGAGGTTTGAGAAGGGGGCATGACACTTTGTCTTGCCATTTCCTGCCCCCTTTCCCTTAACATACCTCTTGCACCTCACAGACTACTGACCCAATGCCATGCCATTCCCCTTGCTCTTCTTTCCCCACCTTGGTTCTTGATACATTGCTACCTGCCTACCCACAGTGCTGCTGCATTAAAAAAAAAAAAAGACAGATAGGCAGGTAAGTGGCAGTGCCAACATGCCACTACCACCACTGCAAAGCAAGAAGCAGGGAGAGGGGGCAGCAAGGAGTGGGATGGAAGGAATACAGCACCATGAAAGTAAGGTGGAGGAATACAGAGAATGTGGCATAATGAGGAGCAGAAACAACTCTGCTCCTTTGATCCCAAGCAGTGGGAGAGCCTGGAAAGCAGGAGCTTTTGCCTCCTCTCCCTCCTCTTGAATTTGTAGCAGTAGCCACCACCTCCCTGCTTCTCTATCTGTCCTCTGTTTGAAGCAGTATCAGCTGCTTTGAGTAGCCTGCTCTGTTACAGAGGGTAAGCAGACCAAGGCAAAAGGTGAAGCACATGGAGGGAGGAAGAAGAACAATGGGAGCTGGGGCCAAGGCACAAAGGAGGGAGGCTGGTAGAGTGAGAAGAGGCAAATAGTTGTCAGATGAAAATGGAGAGGGCTCTTGTACTTTTAATGCAGGGGTTCCCAACCTGGTATTCTGCATCCAGAGGCATCCCATACCAGGGTGTCACCCAGTGCAGGGGGGGGGGGCTTTGTGGCAGGGCTTCAGGGGCAGGGCCAAAAGGACACAGTCTTACTTCCCTGCTCAGCAGGGTTTACATGCAAGTAAAGCCAGGCCAGGTAGGGAGAAATGGGTGCCCTGGGCCTCTCCCAATGTGGGGGAGGGTGCTCAGCCAGGTGTCACCCCTCTGCTGGGATGTCACCCAATGCAGTCCACACCGCCGTAGTGATGCCACTGCCTGC
This sequence comes from Sceloporus undulatus, assembly GCF_019175285.1. NCBI lineage: Eukaryota > Metazoa > Chordata > Lepidosauria > Squamata > Phrynosomatidae > Sceloporus > Sceloporus undulatus. The sequence continues at coordinate 91,838,088 of NC_056527.1, read as the reverse complement.
AGCCCCAAAAAGTACAAGATGGAATTATAGAGGGTGTGACAAAGGAGATTATTGCATATTATTTTTCGCCTGATCCGGGCACAGGCTGGGCACAGACTTGAATGGGTGAAAACAGGTGTTACCACACACCCAAATGTCGCTGATTTCACCAGGCAACTACAACCCCTCTCCGAGCCACACTTAGCCTGCCAATTTTCAAGCATGGGGAGCTTCCGTCGTTGCAAAACTGGCCAGCTAAGGGTGATTTGAAGACAAGTTGTAGTCACCTGGCAGCATCAGCAGCACTTTGGTGTGCGATAACACCTGTTTTTACCCATTCAAGCCCATGCCCAGATCAGATGGAAAATGACATGCAATAATCACCAAAGAGTGGCTTGTGTGCTTGAGTGACTAGTTGCAAGTTATCACTCATTTTTTCTGAATAAATTAGAATCTAATTGCTCAATTTAGATTTGCATTTTATGCACTGAGTTAAAAGCTTATTTTTAAAAATTCAATTTGTTCACCCGCAGTAATGTTATGTGGTTCTAATTGTGGTTCAAAAATTAGAAATTAGACCACTTCAACTGTGATATACTTTTTGTAAGGGTGTGAACATTAATCAAACATTTCCTAGAGGTGTGAGGCATAGAAAAGATTGGGAACTACTGCTTTAATGGCTGTGAAGAAAAGGGAATTTCAACAGGTGTTGCTTGTAACCTGGTTGTGTGGCACCTGCTGAAATTTCCTTTTCTACTTAACTATTAAAGGTACAGGAGCCCTTTCCACTTTTTAGTCCTGCAACTCTAGAGAAGAGGGAGGCGGATGAAAAGGATAGAGCAAGGTAATGATAATGTGGTAAGGAGAAGTGTTGGAGTCAGCAACTTTTGCATGTCTATACTCACTGTTAGTTAGATTACACAGCACTAAGATACAGCATGTTTATGGTAACTTCCTCTTTGTTTGTCTGCACCCACTTTCCTCCTGCATCACGTAGCCTTTCTTTGTTCCTTGGGGTCTAAACTGTCCTAACATCACTCTGCCTGTCCTCCATTAAGCATGCTTCAATGTTACGGACTTTTCATGGGAAAGTGTTTCATTTTCATTTATTAGGTATGGTAAACTGTATAATATACAGTAGATATAATAAGGTAGGGATATGTCAGAAGGGGTGAGAGTAGGGACCATTGGAAGTGACTGGTGGTTGGCTGAGGGGATTTTTAAAAGCTAAGTATGGCAGTTAATATTAAGAGTAGAAGTTGGGTGGAGGAGTTGGCAAGGTTAAGAGAGTCAGGGTCAGAGACAGAAATCAATTAGAATCAAGATCAGAGTTAGTTAGGATATGAGTGAGAGATATGAATTAGAGTGAATGTGAGTCAGGGTTTAGAATTAAATAAATAATCTGCACTACTGAAGGGCTGTAAAGAGAACTCTCAAACTGGTTAGTATCCATTTTCATTTGCTAATACTATGGCAGTGAGAATTAGGCTTGTGTGATAAAGTCCTTAGTGAGATGTTCCAACTCCCTAATACCATGTAGTACATTTTCTTTTCTTACCGTTCTTCAAGATGAATCTGTGTTGATTATGCACATGTATTGTGCTTTAATATACCTTACAATCCTGCACAAGTATTGTGTTTCAATATACCTCTGCCTCATGGACAGGTCAGCTGTGGAAGGAGATTCGCAGCTTCTAAAGAACAAGGGGGACAGATACTGCTTTAATACGCCTTACAAAGAAGATTAAGTTTGATCCCCCCCCCTCCCCTAAACCTCAGGTAGATCATTTAACTTCTGCCTAGTGCATCAGTTACTCTGCTTGAGAGATCCACTACGATCTCTCACATTTCCCAATAAGATGGGAGGAAGGCAATGTAGCAGAGGCCCTCTTGGAGAGGAATGCAGTCTTACTCTGCCTTGAGGACAGGCCAGCTGTGAAAGGAGATCTTCAGTTCCTAAAGGGGGGTTGAAGTGAGGGAAGTGGAAAAAGAGAGTGCTATGGGAAAAAGCTAAGTGTCCATGCAATACAGTGTAAGAGTGAAAGCAGCAAAGCAGGTTTTTGGCAAGACAGGTGCCGACATTTAAAATGCAGATAATAACCTCACTTGCATTTGAAGATGGCATACATCTAGGCTTGCCATATCCTGCCTGGGGGCAGGACTTTCCCAGTTTGGGGCAGGTCTGCACGGTCCCGCCCTGGTTTGGCCCCACCCCTGGGATTCCCCCCCCCCAGCCAGGCCCTGGAGGCGGCTCCGCAATCGCAGAGCCTTCCAGGGCCTCTCTAGGGCCTGGGAGACAGCGTCTCCCAAACCCCAGAGGGGCCTTGGAAGGCTCCGCGGTCAGAGCTCCGGCCGCGGGGTCCTCCAAGGCCTCCGCGAGGCTGGGGAGGGGGAAGAGGCTGCTTGCCATCGCGGCGATCGCGCAATGACAGGCAGCCCCCACACTCCTTCCCGGCCTGGGAGCAGGCCAAGGCTTCCTCCCAAGCTGGGAAGGAGAAGGAGGACAAGGTTTTAAAATGTAGGAATTTTTTTTTAAATTTCCTGGCTAGGAAATTTTTTTTAAAACTCCTACATTTTAAAACTTTGTCCTACATTTGTCCCGGTTTGGAGGTCCTCAGCTATGGCAACCCTACATACATCCAAATGAATTGCACAAGAAGATCTTTTGGGTCCTCTCTGCACTGGCCAGGATACTTTGGGGGCTGACTGGAGTATCCTGGCCCTGCTCCAACACACACGCACCACTACCTTAAGCCCTCTGTTCCAACATGGTGTGGCTGTTTGCACGTGTGTCCCACTGTGTAACCCAGTGAGGCTGCAGCAACAGTGCATCACTTGCTCCTGAGGTCAGAACAAGGTGGCCAGCATTGACCACATAGCTGAGTGCCCCTTTCTGACCTTGCATGAGTGACTTGCTGCTACCATGGCTACACCAAGCGCCACTGTGAGACATGCTCTAAACAGCCATTTAGCATCAGAATGGAGGGTTTGAGGTAACAGGGAAGGTCAGGGCAGCTCTGGGACCAGGATACTCCAATCTGCCCCCAGAGTGTCCTGGCCAGTGCAGACAGGAACCCAGAGATCTTCTTGTGCTATTCATTTGGAAGTATGCCACCTTCAAATGCAGTTTGTCATTTGTCACTCAGTTATGTCATGAAACATGCTCCTTTTCATTCCCACATCTGGGTGAATGGTTGCCAATTATTCTTATGGGTTCAAGGAAAACTGTGTACTTGAGGATACTTCTGGGGCAAGGACAAAATCTGCTCTCAATATCTAGAGTTCTTACTGGGGAAGAGACTGCAATGTATCCCTTTGCATATAGCAACACAGAATCCTCCCCCTCTGTGAATGTCCTTCTGTGTCCTTCAATTATATGTCCTTCAGACATATGAGTATCCATCAGGTATATATTCCACACAAATTGGATACAGACACACACTGACAAAATGACAAGACAAAATATTAGAACAACCAATCTGAGAAGAATAGGAAAATTCTCCTTCTGTCATTCCTGCAGATTCTATGAAGCCTTTCACACTCCGACAGGCAACAACCTCTTCATGCCACAAGCACTTTACAAACCAGGCACACAGAAGCATCATTTTCACCTGCCGTCAAAATGCTAGGCATGGGGCAGCAGAAAGGCAGATGTTCAACAAGGGCCAGACAACACTTTAGGGCAAGGGAGAGCAAGATACCGCATTAAGAGTGAAACTGCAAGTGAATCCTAAACAGATGGGCCCTGTTGGAGTCTCTGCAACATGCGAGGGCTAACGGGTGTGTCAGACAGTATCTTTTTATTACAAGTAACAAGACTTTCTTATAGATGTGTATGCCAAGACTTTCAAAAGAAATACATAAAAGAAACGAGGACTTAACATATTGCTATATAAACTACAACCAGCCATAACTGTTAAAAAGATATACTGGCCTTTATTTGCCACCTCACACCTTACCCTATGATCCAATCATTAATGTAAATGTTATAGACATTGTTACTATATTATGTTTATAATATATTGCCATAAAATAATCATAATGTTGCCAGACACCAAAGTATAAACAGATTAGCCAGTTTCACATCATTTTGCTAATCAAGGATTCTTAGAGTTTAGAGAAATTAAAACAGAAAGAGAGACAGATTTTTACTTTATCATCCAAGACCAGTGTTTGGAATGATGATGCATTATTTAAATTATTAAGTTGTACAATGTGTGTGCCCTTGCTTCAGTATAAGAGCCACTCAGTTCTTGCTGGCCACAGAATACTGTCTTCCACTTGCATTCCATCATGCCACATTATGAGGTGTTATCATCACCATCCAATCCCACGTATCGCTGAATTCTATTTCAGTATTTCATTTTCTTCTTTCCCTTTCAGTCAGCCTTCCCAACAGGACCATTTTATTACTGCTGTCTCCACTCTTGTGAAAGCAGAACCAGGGAAAACTGCCTTAGGTGGGGCAGTAAATTATGCCACTCTGCATAATGCCCCTCCCATGGTGATTTCACCACCAACCACCACCTCTGGCAATTCCTACTTGAATCCCCACTGTAGGCATTTCCATGCCTCAGTGCAGAAAACCCAGATGCCTTCTCACTCCCTTCCTCTTTCTGCCATTAGGATCCCCACTGGATCCATTTAAATTATTGCATATATATCAGGCTGTTCTTTCAGGTTCTTAGACTACTTTATTAAAACCATGGAATAACAACCATGTGGCAGCAACAATATATATATATATATATAACGTAATATGCTATCTGCATTTTATTTTTTTCTTACTAACAGACTAGCTCTGAACACAATCTTCCATTAACCCGATCTCCCTCTCTCTTACCAGAATATAGCCCCTCCTCTCTCTAACTGGCTTTATTCACTCATTTTCAAGTACCATATGTTGATGAATATGCAAAGAGGACAACATGCTAGTCCAGTTCCCTTTCAATACTATGGAATACTAGGATTTGTAGTTTGGCAAGGCACAAAACAACAAATCCCAGAATTCTATAGCACTGAGGCATGGCAATTAAAGTGGTATCAAACTTCTTTATTTCTGCAGTATGGCAGCAGCCTTAGTTTCTAATTCCATTGCTCCTCTCCTGTGGACAATGACACGTTTGAACCAAAGTTTCCTGGTGAAAGTGTGCTCTCCGTGCAACTGGAACCCAGGGTTCCAGATTCAACACATTTTGTAAATGAAGCAATAGGCCTAATGCCTTCTGAAAAGAATTTCCCCTATGGATGGGTGCTCTATTTGAGTAAGATACACATCCTCACTCTTAAACTCTCACTTGGTCTGAAGAAGAACATGCATACCCATTGGCTGATTATTTGAGACAGAATAGTAAAGAGGATAGGTTCTGATATATTGTCTGTTGTCCAATCAGCACTGCAGAAATAACACAGTTTGACATTGCTTTAACTCCAATGGCTTAGTGCTATGGAATTCTGGGATTTATAGTTTTCTGAGATATTTAGCCACCTCTGAACTCTGATGCCACAACAAAATACAAATCAGAAGATTCCATAGCATTGAGCAATGGCAGTTAAAACAGTGTCAAGCTGCATTATTTCTGCAGTGCAGATTACAACTGCACTAGCAAAACTGCGGTAATTATATCAGGAACTAGGCCTATTGTTCCATATTTTAAATTATGGTGTCAAATTCAAGTGGACTAGTGGCTCAACTTATGCAATGCAGTTTGGTGTTGTAAGCACTGAATGCCTCATTGCCAGGGAAGGCAAGGCACTGAGGCAGAGAGAAATATAGTTTGGTGAAACATTAAAAGAAACTTTTCCATCACATCTTTAATTTAGTTACTGCACAGATCTCTCCTTTTGTTTAGTAACAGGTTTTCCTTAGGCTTTAATATTTGTGTTCTGGTGTGTTTGGATTTTATTGATGTGTTTGTTTTTAACTGTTAATATTTTATTGGCTGCTTTATTGCATGTGTTTCTTCTTCATGTAAATTGGTTAGGGGCCTTCTGCTTGTTGTGGGGGGGGATATAAATTTCCTTAAATACTGTGTATTTACTGCTGCACTTATACACACATATATTCAGTTGTACAATGGGTAAGGATTAACCCTTCAGTGATGCTGTTCCAGTCCTCTGTGCTTGCTCAAAGCAAAATACTAGGAGATTCAATCACAGCACTCTCTTTACTCATGGGCCCAGTGGGAAAAACCCAAGCATACCTTCCAACAGCAGACAGTATCTCCCTTATTTTAGTACCGCATTGAACATTTGTTTTAAACTTGCATTCAGGGTTACAGCAATTCTAAGAATATTTAACTTGGAAGTAAGTCATATTGCAATCAGTGCAATACCTCCCAGGAAAAACTTGAATTCTGTCTCAAATTAAGCTCCAATAACAAGGAAACCAAACACACAGGCATTTAAACTGAGACATGGAGCAACATACGAGAGCGAAAGACAGAAAAAAAACATGTACTATGGGTCCTGATCATCACTAACTACCTGGCAAAAGTGAGGGATAAATCTACCAAAGCCTTTGCTCAGATATTTGGAATGATTTCCCTGCCAATTTACTTGTGCAGATTTAAAACCTACCAAAGGCATTTGGCTGGTAAGCCAAGCAGGCAAGCTTTTTTGCTTTATTTTGTTTTTTGGAAGAAAACTCATTCAGACAGCTTGTGAGGAAGAAGGCAGTTAAGAAACTAAATTGCATGAATTGTTTTTGGAGTCTCACCAGGAAAAAAAACCCAGCACATGCAAAGAGCTTTTGGAGTGTATGTGTGTGTGTATACGTTGTGCAAATGCAGTAGAGTTCAGCTCTCCCATGCCTGCTTGCCTATGTTGCACTTTAATAAGACCTGCGTATTAATTCTGCAGCAACCTACTTCTTGCACCAAGGTCAGCCATGGTAACATCTACAGCAGGGCCGGATGCAGACCGGTGAGGCCTTGGGACCGGCCCCAGCCTAGTCCTGCCACCGATTGCCGCCGGGGCCTTTGGCCTCTCGCGCGCAGGGGCAATTGTCTATAGATGCCTCAGAAACATGCATTTATATTAACATTTTTTTAAAAATCAGCAAAAAATTTTGCGTGTCCTCCACTTTTTTTAAAAAGAGTGTCCACCATTTGAAAATGTTGTCCTACATTTGTCCTGGTTTATTTGTTTATTTAAATTTTTAAAAAACTTATTTAATTATTTATTTTTTGGGTTCGGCCCCCCAGTTGTCTGAGGGACAGCAACCCGGCCCCCGGCTCAAAACGGTTGCCTACCCCTGATCTACAGCTTCTCTAGTGCCCTTTCCCCTCCAAACTACTTCTATCTATCCATCATTGTATCAACGCAAAGTATTCTCACTAGACTAGGAAAAGCTACTTCTTCAGAAGAAACTTCTTACAATCTCCCAGCTAGCCTGGCCAGTGGGAGTTGCACCTCCAAAAGTAACTTCTACAAGCTCTGATCATAAAAGCAGATTCGCCTAAGCATGAATGTTGGAAAAGCAAGATTCCACAGAGAAAGAATCTGAACATCATGTCTCTGCACTCCACGCTGGGTTCCTTTCATGCCACCAAGTGTGCAAAATCCCATCACTTCTCTTTTACCTGCTGTCCAACTTAGAGGCCATATCTTTCAGGATTGTTAGCTTACAATCAACTTTTTAGGGAGTCAAAGTATTTTGAGAGACTGGCAAGTCTACAATCCTGTGAGATGTATAAATCTTAAGGACAGAGGAACCTTTAACAAAGGGATCTGGATCCTTATGTCTGATGGTAGATATTAACAAATGAAAATATTATTTCAAAACATACCAGAAGATAGATACATTATGAAGACAAATATTCTGATAGATTTTCACGACTGGCATCCATAGTTTTTTGTGGGTTTTTTGGGCTACAAGGCTGTGTTCTAGAAGAGTTTATTCCTGATGTTTTGCCAGCAGCTGTAGCTGGCATCTTCAGAGAATGCTGGAACACTGCATAATAGCCCAAAAAACCCACAAAAAACGATTCAGATATATGCTTTTAAGTTTATTTACTAGCCTTAAGAATGAATGCACTAATATTAATTGTGAATTAGTTTAACTACAGGAGCCCTTTCTCAAGACAAGAATAGATATTTCTATTATTCTAGAGATGTACATTGGATATGCTGTATTGGATATGATCAACTGAAAATTATACTGAACATCTACTAAATGTTAAAAACACCTGACAGGGATAGGCAACTTCCCTTCCTCTCCTCAAAATGCTACTGTCAGCAACCCTGCTTCCACTCTTTCTGGTACACTACCACACTGAAAAAAATCAGTGTACCAGAAAGATGATGGTACTGCCCAAAATGCTATATCTGTTCCAAACTTTGCCCATTAAAATCCCCAATAAATGCTTTAATGAATGGCAGAAAGATTTATCCAAATTTGTTTGGAAAGGGGGAAAACCAAGAATTAAATTTAAACTACTACAAGATGTAAAAGAAAGGGGCGGTTTAAACCTACCAAACTTAAAAATCTATTACGAAGCATGTTGCCTGTTATGGACTAAGGATTGGATTACGTTAGAAAACAACTCATTGTTAGATGTAGAAGCGGACGGAATACCCTTTGGGTGGCATGCATACTTGATTTATGGGAAAGGGCAACAGAATAGATCATTTGGATCACATTGTGTAAGAGGTTCACTAATTAAGGTCTGGAATAGATATAAAAAGAGAATAATCCCGAAAATACCTGGTTGGACTTCGCCACAGGAAGCTTTCTATAGAAAAGAGATGTATAAAGAAGGAGACTGGATTAGGTATAATGACATCATCGGCACTAGTAAATTGGATTTCTTTCTAAAATCTAAAGATCAATTAAATAAAGAAGGGTGGAACATAAACTGGTTTGTTTACAAGCAATTACAAGAACAATTTAAAGATGATAAAAAGGAATTTGGATTTGCTCCACCTCGAGATAAGTCAGAACTAATTCAATGTATGATAGATAACACCAAAAATGTGATAGGGAAGCTATATAAATTCCTGCTAAGTTGGGACCTGGAAGAAGAAGTCGTGAAGCAACAAATGATCACATGGGCTAATAATATTGGGCACCCTATAAATTTAAACCAATGGGAAAAAACGTGGAGGAACAATTTCAAATTTACGGTCTCCCAGAATTTACGTGAAAACTTTTATAAAATGTTCTTTAGATGGTATCTAACCCCGGCTAAATTGGCGAAAATGTCCAAAAACTCAAATAATAAATGTTGGAAGTGTAAAACCGAAGTTGGGTCTTTCTACCATTGTTGGTGGACCTGCACATTTGCCAGAGAATATTGGAACTTGATCAACAACCAAATTAATTTAATTATGGGCAAGGTAATAAAACATAATCCCGAATGTTTCTTGCTAGGGATTTTTGAAGAAGAAATTAAGGTGAGAGAGGAAAAACTGTTATTCTACTTGGTGGTAACAGCAAGAATTTGTTATGCGCAGCACTGGAAAAACCAGTCCAATCCTTCTATGGAAGAATGGATATTTAAGATATATGAAGGAATAGAAATGGACAAACTAACTCAAATCCTGAAGAATAACTCTAAAAGCAAGATTAACAATGATTGGGGAAGATTTTATAAATTTTTGGAATCCAAATGGGGTAACATTGCATTATGTTATATATGAGAGGAATATATAAATATTGTTTTTGTCTCTAACTATAAGTGTATAATGCATTATGTTTGATAAACAACTTAAACATTTCAGTTGATGTAGGGTAGGTGGGTCTAGATTGCTATATCTTTGTATTTTAAGAAAGGCATGTCAATCAAAAATAGAACAGATACTGGTGACAGGAAGTCATATTTTTTATGTTGTATGTTGGCAAATCTGTCTATGAGTGGTAGAATGAACTTGGGAAGAATAGTAGGAAGAGGAAACGAAGAAGAAGATGATTAGGAATAAGTGAGGTGAGAAGAAAGTGTAGAGGGTTAGAGTAGGTTGTTTTAAGTATCAAGGCTAGTCTAGGAGGTGGGGGTAGAGAAAGTAAGAAGTAAGAAAGTTTAAGGAAGGAAGATAAGTCGAAGGCTAAGGTAAGGGTGAGTACTCTTAGATAGGTTTCCTCTTATATATTCTGTGTGATTAAGTATGATTGTTTTGTTTGTTGTATATACTACTTGGTATTGTTTGTTTTTGTTACTATGTTTTTGTTTTATTAATAAAAATTTAAAAAAAATCAGTGCATTTCCACCTAGGGGGGAAAAAGGAATGCACTCATGTTCCATGTTTTCCAGTTGAAATGTAGCTATTTTTATGGAAGAAGGGAATCAAATGAGGGCAAATGTGGCCCAAAACCCCATATATTTCCCCATTTTTTAATTTAAATATTATAAATTATAGCAATTATTTCCAAATTTGGATTGTTGTTGTTGTGTATCTTTAAGACATTTCCAACTTAGTATCGGGATGGGGGGGTGGCAATTTTTTTAAGCTATTGCCTTCTTCTGAGGTTGAGATCATGTGAGTTGCCCAAGGTCACACAGTGAATTTCCATGGCTGAGCAGAGATTCAAACTCTGATCTCCGGGGTCATAGCTCAAGGCTCAAACCACTGCTCCAAACTAAAAGAGCACAAGAGAGCCTTGAAGCTATTCATCAAGAGGTCTCATCTGGACAAAAGACAGTACCTGGAAGAAGAGTACCTGCTCACAGTCTTACTCTCTATGAATAGTGCGGTGTGTTCTATTTCTCTTAAAATCATATCATTATTTCCAAATTCGGACACACCAATATAAATCAGCACATGCAAATTCTATCCAAATTACACCCTTTCTTTCCTCTTTTGAGATATACGTTTCCTCTTTTTCTGCCAGTGCCTATGTGGCCACCATAACAGGACAGCATCAGAATTCCCAAATGCATTATCCAAAATGCTTCCTGGAAACATCAAAGATCTTAACCTCACAAAAATAAAAATAACCAGCTAAAATTGTTAGGTCCCTTTCAAAAGAGAGCATAGCCAATAAATGCTTCTCCTGGCATCCCACTGGTTGCCTCCACTAGACAGAAGCTAGGGCAGGGCCTCACTTCATGATCTGAATGGAGCAAGGATGCTTTCTTTCTATGGCCCTTCCTTCACATTATACCAGAGTTTCCAGGAGACCACTGGAAATGCTTTAGATAACAGAAAAGTTTTCTACCAAGGGCATTTATGTCAATAACATAAATATGGGGCAAAAACAAGGAAGTGTGAAAAGGAACCAAGAAGCTGCTTAAATTTTTTGTTGAAAAAAATCACATCTGCTTGCTACTTGGAAAGACCTTGGGTACAAGAATCATAGAATCATAGAGTTGGAAGAGACCACAAGAGCCATCCAGTCTAACTCGCTGCCATGCAGGAACTCTCAATCAAAGCATCCCTGACAGATGGCCATCCAGCCTCTGCTTAAAGACCTCCACTGGTCACCTCTCTCCAGGATGAAAAGGAGCCATCACTGAGCACCTTTTGGGTTCAGCCAGTCAACCAATTACAAATCCATGTAACAGTTACCTTGTCTAGCCCACATTTCACAAACTTGTTCGCAAAAATGTCATGGGAAACTTTGGCACCGGTGCCTGTGGTTGCTGCGCCAGGGAACCGCAGTGGACAAACCGCGTGATTCCCTGGCGCAGCAAAAAGAACCCGTAAAAAGCGGGTTCTTTTTGCATCACGGAAACGACGCATCTGCTACATCAAAATGGCGGCACCCATGTGTATAGGGTGCCGCCATTTTGTACATGCTCGGCACGTACTAGGGTTTGGGGCATCCAGAAAGGATGCCCCTTCCTAACCCTAGTACGTGCCGAGCACGTACTTTTGGGCGATGTGGAACACGCCATAGTCAAAGGCCTTACTGAAATAAAGATATACTATATAGATAGCATTCCCTTCATCTACCAAGCTTGGTAATTTTATCAAAGAAAGAGATAAGCTTTGTCTGGCATGACTTGTTTATCTGAAACCCATATTGACTTTTTGTGATTATGGCATTGTCGTCTAGATGTTCACAGACTCTGTTTAATGATCTGCTCCAGAATCTTTCCTGATTTTGATGTCAGACTAACTGGACGATAATTGTTGGAATCCCCTTTTCCCCCCTTTTTGAAGATGGGGACAGCCTTTGTCCTCCTTCAGTCTGCTGGCACTTCTCCTGTTCTCCAGGAGTTTTCAAAGATTATTGCCAATGGCTCCGATATTACATTTGCCAGTTCTTTTAATACCCTTGGATGTAGTTCATCTGGTCTTGGAGACTTATATTCATTTAGATTAACAAGGTATTCCTGTACTATCTCTTTACTTATTCTCTGCTGAAATTCCCCTATTTTGTCCTCTGCTCCAGTATCTCAGTATGAGCAGCCATTTCCTTTTCTGAGAACACAGAGGCAAAGAAGGTGTGGAGTAAATCTGCCTTTTCTCTGTCTTCTGTTAACATTTTGCCATCTTCTCCACGTAGTGGCCCTACTAGCATCCTTAACAGGAATGTGGTGTGGGATGGGGCAAAATGCATGAATTGACCTACTCAATAAGAATTCTGCCCCCAATGAAATTTTCCTTTAGTCCCCACATTTCTAGCACCCTGTCTGAGTCCTTAGGAAGCTGCCCTATACTGGGTGAGACAATTGGTTTTAGTACTGTCGATATTTTGACCAACAATAACAAGAGGGAGAGGGGTGCAAGGACAGACAAGGCAGCAGTTCTGTGAAATTCATTTACCTAGTCACCTTATGCCACTCCATACCATCTAGTAACTCACTTCTTGTAACAAACAGCATGACGAATCACCAAATGTGCAGAGCTGGCCATTATACACATTATTTATTAAATTCATATGCACCAACATGAGAAATGCTTGCAACGGAGCATAAATTTCAGGATTATGATTAGATCATGTTCCAGGAATAGCCATGGAAGAAGAAGCATCGTGACTAAGAGAACTGGGATAGCCTTAAGGCTATATGACCTAACCCCCCCCCCCCTAAAAAAAAAAATCCTTGGAGGATAATTTCTTCTCATGCTCGAGACCAAATACTATGTTATATGCTATACCTTTCTTGGGACAAACTTATTGAGGGGTGGGGGTTCCAGGGCGATTTAAAATGAAGAAATGGCATATGGCAAAAGCAACAAGTATATACTCGCTCTTCTTCATCTTTCTCCTCTCACAAAGTGAAGAATTACTTTCTTCAACAGAAAAAAACAGACAAAGAGAGCTTTTAAACTATTAACCTTCCAAAATGTTAGGATTGAAAAGGACTCCCCCTCCCCCTCCTGCAGGGTCAAATTATGTCTAAATAGTGCAGAGGATTTATTTGGAAGTAAATTGATTCAGCCAAAGTGGGAACTAGGAGGAAATGAATCAGATTTGAATCCTCCCTGGTTCCAACTGGCAGCGGCTTTCCCGGCCATTCCTCCATGCTCTGTCCTCAGTCCCCTTTGTCTTGCCTCTCTCCTTCCACTCTGGCCTTTCCTCCACCCCTGGTATGGCCAGGAGGACAGAGGGAGACATGGCGGGAAAGCCGCAGCTGTCACTTCCTGCACCGATTTTTGAAACCGGTGCAAACACAGCAGGAACCACGCTGTTTGCTGAACCGGTTTGGAATTGGTGCAAGAAGCGAATCAAGAAGTGGGAATGAGGCCAAAGTAAACAATGTTTGGCAACCAGGTTTGAAAAAAACCCAAAATTAAGACCCAGCAAAATGCAAATAAAAACCACCCAAGATCAGGGGGTTTTTCCCAGCAGACAATGGACCACTAATTAAGCAGACGCAAATCCTTCTTGCATATCCTCCCACCCCGAGGCCTTGCCATTCAACAATAGAACAATATATAACTTAACATATAAACCATTCCTCCCAACCTATAGACAGTATATATATAACCCACTCATTCTATGCCAGCATTTTAGAAGATGCCAGCCACAGATACCAGTGAAACATCAGGAATAAACTCTTCTAGAACATAGCCACATAGCTCAAAAACCCCACAAAAAACTATAAACAGTGTTTTTCCTTACTTTGGGCACATTATGGAGTAAATTCTATAGAGTAATTAGTGAGTTTTCTTTCTCTAGATTCTTAGGCTTCGTTGGACTTTTGGTCTTTCGACTCTACAAGTGTTAAAAGCCTTTATTCACCAAAAACAACATGCTGGTCATGTGCTTACAATCTGTTTCTTTTCTTTCTTCTACTGTTCTTTTTAAGAGTGTGAAATAGTGGCAAACACACCAGATTTCCCCACTAATGCATAGGAGGATGAAACTGTCAGATTAAGCAAAAATAAATATATTAAGAACTCTTCAATATTGTATGGCAAAATGATACTCCATATTTAGAGAGGCTTGCACGTGCCTAATTTAAATATCAAGCCAAGACAGGCTCTTAAATAATATAATAAATGCTTATAAGATCAGCAATGGGACGGAAGTTGAATGCCACCTCTGGAGATGGCTCAGTTTCTGTGAATGAGTGAATGCAATTGATCCATGAGAGAGAGAGAGAAAGGCTACATTGCTGTGCCAAATCATGGTCATGTTTGCCAAGGCCTGGTTTGCTGGGCTATAGGGGTGAGGTTGCTTATGGCAGCTGAGATTGACAAACAAGTAAAAAGTTTTACACTTGCCAAACTGGCAAGGGATTGGCAGCAGAAGGGCAGAACTTGCTGTTGGCACTGGCATCCATACCCTCTCTCTGCCAAACTGAGAGGAAAGAAACTTACAGAAGAGAATCATTTCAGACCACTCTGAAATGGTTGGCTCTGTTGTAAGTCAACAGTATGGGGGCAAGCAACTTTTTTCAGGGACAAAAGGCAATTTTGCAATACAAAAGGAATACAAAGGGAAGCCTCTTCTGAATTTTATTTTTAAAAGATTTTCTTCTAGAAAAACACATTTTAACAGGAATAGAAAAATTCTGAATACTTTCAGCCCAATGTAAAAGCGTCACTGTACACAATAATAATAATCGAATAATCATTGAATAATATATGGTTTTGCTCTTAGTGCCAACATCAGTATCTGGGCTAAAATTCACAAGCACCAAGAGCAAGGTAGTCTGCTGCCCTATCCTCACTTATCACAACACTGAAGCAATTGTAAAGCAAGTAATAGTGACAAGTGTTGGAGAAATATGCCATTAACCAACTGAGAAAATATTTTGACAGGTGAAAAACATTCTATGGGACAGTCATGCTGAGAATGCTGAGTCAGAGCACATGGCATGATGCAAACTTACTGCAAAGGTTGCCTCATGCTGTGTGGCACCAGATGATGACTCATAGCCTGCACACTACATAAGTGGACCAAAAGACAGGTCACATGTGGGCTGGTTGAGTGATTTGTTGTGATTTGCTTTGGAGCTGTGAGTTGGTGTAAAGCAGACACAGAAATTGATAAGAAGTCGGAGAGGAGAGTTTGTATATATTTGTATCATATTGCAACTGAAGATAAAGCCTCCAAGGAGTTTGGATGAATCAGCTGTGCTTGTGAGTTCTTCTTTAAAGGGTGAAAAGTGGTCAGTGTGTTGCCAATACCAACAGATGGGAGTTTTTGTTTCCATACTTTGCTACGATATCATTTTGGCTTCATCTGAGTGCATCGTTCTCAGACTGCACTGTAAGCTGGCTTGGTAAACTCATCTGACAACAAGTACTTCCATAATGTCCCTGGTTAGTTTGGGTGTGTGAAAATAACTGAAATCTAACCTTGCCCAGGTCATTGAGAGAAAAGGTAGAATTCAATTAAGATTCACCCTTCCAATAGGAAACTGCATCTAATTGTGAGCCCATCAACATGTGTTGTATAAAACTCTGTGTATGTGTACATGCACATTTCTCTGTGTGGAGACTCACCTTAGAATAAGGCAGACAATGAGGCGGCTATCTAAGGCAAAAGACGCTGGAGTGGGGAACAGATGCCTGGTACTGGAAAGCACCCTTATGTGTTCCTTGAAGCCTTCTCTGGAAACCCTAAGCTAGTCAGTTGCTCTCAGATGTGGTAAAATCTATTGTCCCTTTGTTAATGCTGAAATAACATCCAACTACCAGCCTGATCAATGGAATCCAGAGAAACGTCATTTTGTATTTTGCTGCAGGCAACAAAAGGTCTCTTGTGTGCACATGGGGAGGGGGTCACACACCATAGCATTTGATGCTGCCACAGAAACAGTCAGTGAAATGAAATCAGCTCCTGAGTAAAAGGCTTCAATCCAACACTGTGACTAGTGAGGTACACAGTGGCAGCATCTTACAGCACCCTCTGGTGTTCCACTAAACATCTTGTTAGATTGATGCTTATACCAGTCAGGCTTTATGCATCTCTGAAGATGCCAGCCACAGATACAGGTGAAACATCAGGAATAAACTCTTTTAGAACTTCGCCACATACCCTGAAAAACCCACAAAAACTATTGCTTCTGTGCTTAGTATAAGGTATACAAATGCAGGGATTTAAATATAATTTATCATATTTTACATGATTTGCAGCTTTTGATGGTGGGGGCATAATTTATTATTGTCCTGCTGATCCTGAACTGCATGTGTTGGAGCAGTAGGGAGAGTTGTGAATGGAGGAAATCTCTGGAAAAGCTTAGTCACCTCTCAAAATTCTGAGATTTCACACTACCTGCATTCTTTCTGTCACTCCAAAGAATAGGAACTTGTGCTTTAAGAATGACAATTAAAACTGAGGTTTTCAGGAATCTGAATGCATTGTGTGATCTTCTTATGTTCCTAAAAAACAGCAGCATGCATTTGGAAAAAGCCTTCCCTAGCATGATATCTTTCAGATGTTTTTGAGAACTTCTAGAATTACTGACAACTGGTCATGATAGCTGGGACTCATGGAACTCCAAAACTCTGAAGGGCATCAAGCTGATCAAACACAAAGAGTTTTCATCAATGGTCCCTCTTCATCCTGGAGAGAAATAACTAGTGGTGTGCCACAGGGCTCTGGACTTGGCCCAGTGCTATTCAATGTCTTTATAAATGACTTGGATGATGGAACAGAGAGCATGCTTATCAAATTTGCAGGTGACACCAAATTAGAAGGTGAAGCTAATACCCCAGAGGGCAGGATCAGAACTGAAAATAACCTTAACAGATTAGACAGCTGGGCCAAAGCTAACAAAATGAATTTCAACAGAAAGAGATGTAAGGTACACTTAGGCAGAAAAAAAAATGAAATGCACAGATATAGAATGAGCGACACATGGCTTGACATGTGAAAGGAATCTAGGGGGTATTAGTAGACCATAAGCTGAACATGAGTCAGCACTGTGATGTAGCAGCTAAAAAAGCCAATGCAATTCTAGGCTGCATCAATAGTATCTAGATCAGTGGTTCCCAACCTATGGGTCGGGACCCCTTTGGGGGTCAAATGACCCTTTCATGGGCGTCACCTAAGGCCATTAAAAAACACCTATTTAATTACAGTTATGAAGTAGCAATGAAAATAATTTCATGGGTTTGGGTCACCACAACATGAGGAACTGTATTAGAGGGTCACGGCATTAGGAAGGTTGGGAACCACTGATCAAGATAAGTAATACTGTAGTATTCTGCTTGGGTCAGGCCTCAACTGGAATACTGTGTCCAGTTTTGGGCACCACAATTCAAAAAGGGTATTGATAACCTGGAACATGTCCAGAGGAGGGTGACCAAAATGGTGAAAAGTCTGGAAATCATGCCCTTTGAGGGTGGCTTAGGGAGCTGAATACACATGGAGAAGAGAAGGTTAAAAGGTGACATGATAGCCATGTTTAAATATGTGAAAAGATGTGACATTGAGGATGAACCAAGCTTGTTTTCTACTATTCCAGGGACTGGGACAAGAAGCAATGGATTCAAGCTACAGGAAAAGTGATTTCATATAAACATTATGAAGAACTTCCTGAGGGTAAGAGCTGTTCAACAGTGGGATGTGCTGCCTTGAAGGGTGGTGGAGTTTACTTTGGAGGTTTTCAAACAGAGGGTGGATTGTCATCTGTTGGAAGTGCTTTGACTGTGCATTCCTGCATGGCAGGGAGTTGGACTGGATGGCCCTTATGGTCTCTTCCAACTATGATTCTATGATTCCAATTTGAAGAAAGCTGACTTAACCAATAAGCTTATAATGTATAATCCACCCACCTACATTCACACCGTTATACCAATGCTGGTACCTCAGATAGAAACTACTGTTGCCTGAAGTCTCAGAGTACCTAAGCTACTCCACTAAAGGGCACCTCTAGACCAGATAATAACAGAAGAAAGTGGAAGATTAATTATAGGAAACAGATGCTCTGAGCTGCATAGGATTTTTGGTGCTAATCTGCTAAGGATATAATTAAGCTACATATATAAATCACCAACATTCCTCTGAGTTTGCATTTGCTCTGGCCATCTGATGTGGAAATAAATTTCCTAGTGCATTGTCTATTTAATTTAGATTGTGGAACACCAAAGCCAATGATAAAACTTTTTTCTAGGATTTGCACAAGGAGGAGGTACAGAAAACAGCCGCAGCATTAAAAAAGAACAACCTATAAAATGAAACAGTTCTAAAATTCATCATTCCAGAAAAGAGAAAGCTTTTCAAGAGACAATTCACATTAGAGAAATAAGGATCCTGCTAACTTCCCAAGCAGCCTTAATGGGGTCAGTTTCCTCTGAAGTGAAGAATGCAGAAGATCTTTGAAGTTGTTTCTTTATAAAGGGAAACACTGGGCACACAATATACACAGAGCTTGGAACCAGGGAGATACGAGTACCATAGTTACTTGTAATTAGGTACCCAACCTTTTCTTTGCAATGAGAGCATAACAAATTTACCTGTCAAAAGTAATAAAATAAGTGAGAATAAGGGCTGCATCCACACTGCAGAAATAATCCGTTTTGTCACCACTTTAACTGCCATGGCTCACTGCAATGGAATTCTGGGAATTCTAGTTTGTTGTAACGCTAGAGCTCTGCTACAATGAACTACAATTTCCAAAATTCCATAGCATTGAGCCATGGCACTTAAAATGGTGTCAAATGGATTATGTCTGCAGTATGGATGCAGTCAAAGGAGTTTATCACACGTGAGGCAAAGCACCCAAATCCCGAAGTTAAAAAGTGGCATGATGCTTTTAAAGGGCATAGCTGGGCCATGAATTTTTCAGGTTTTATGCCATTCTCTTATGCATCTGAAACGCTCCTTCTGAGACTATAAAACAAACCCCACAAATTAGTCAGTGGTGCTTGATGACTTCTATGTCAGCAAGAGTAATAAATCCACTTTGGATTTTCATTCATATTGTAAAGAAATTGTTGAAGGTGCTGAACCTATTTTAGAGATAGGATTCAACTTGTTGAATAGCTCCTCTAAAGCACAGAGTAGATTCACTGCCTCAATGACATGACAACCAACAGCAACCCTTGCAAGCAGTGTAATATGCGGGGGGGACCAGACTTCATCCTTTTCCAGGATATGTTCTACATTTCAATCTTTTGTCCAAGAGGAATTTCAGAATGTCCTCTGTTTTGAATGTGGTTAAGAAGTCCACTGGGTAACACCACATTTTCTGTTCCCCTTTGAGAAATTCATCTACTTGGCAGTCTGTCCTCACTGCAAAAAGGGGGATAGAATGGCTTCTTCTAAAGTTGTTCTTCCTAGAAACAGCAGCAGACAACACTTGCCCCGATGGGTCAGGGTGTGTTTGTTTCTTGGAGGGGAAAAGGACAGCAAAGTATGAGGAAATGGGCTGCTTGAAGACACAATACAAATGTTGAAAGGGTTTTTTCTTTAATTTCAGCACACTGGACAAATGAATGGAATACTTTAAATGCAGATTCGGTCAAGGGTTTGTGGCAAGTAAAGTAAAATTTTAAGCATTCTATAGTATCTTACAAGCTGAGAAGGCATTTTAACAAAGATAATCAGAAAAACATGGTCCATAATAAAAGACAGTATATGTAATATAGCTGCCAATAAACCATATGATATTTTAGTGTTTTTAGTTTTTATTTTGTAAAGTTCTTTTTTTCTCAAGGGTCCTACATTTTGTGGTGCCTTGTCCTCCTTTGTGGTTATGACTTCTGGGTCACCCTGCTGTATCACTTTCTCTGGACTGCAGTGAGTAATGGGAATGAATGGCTTTTTAAGCACTGTAACAAGTAATGAATTGCTTCAAGTAACTTTACAAGCCCTGATTATAAAGGCTCAAAAGCAAGCATATGGACAAACAATGCTAGTTAGTTCTACAATTAAATAATTGTGCATTCACGGGCATGTGTGCATGCATATGTGCACGCACATGCAAGCACTGCCTCCCTGCTTAGCAACTCCCTCAAACAAGTCAACAAGTGATTCCAGCCACTACTTTTGACAGGTGGCTGTGACTCTTGACTTCAGACAAGCGCTTCTGGCATTATGAAGGGTGTTAAGGTGAAATAAAGATTTGTGGGAAGACAGGTACGCAAATGCATCTAACTATCGTATACAGTGGAAGCTTATGATGGGATTTGTCTTCTACTGTCTGCCATTTTAGCTTCAGACTATGCAGGCTGGAGAAGAGATAAGCAAAATCGTGAGAGGAGGAAGCAAGGATGTATTTGGCCGAGGATAAGTGCAGATTTCTGTTGCCCTCTGAAATGAGAAAACCACTGAGGTGTGTAAGCAAGGAAGGGAGGGAGAGAGATGCTAAAAGGAATAGACCGAGGGAAGGAAATTGCTGTCTGACACTCTACCACGCCCCTGTTCCCCCTGTAACTCTGTTGGCAGCTTAAAATACAAAATGAAAACCACTCAAACAACATTCTTCCTGAAAGAGATGTCCTCTACCCAAGAGACTCAGAACAGCTTACACAAGATAAAAGGTTGTGTAATTATCATAATCCAATTGATAGCACCCATCACTCACAATAATTAAAAATACACAGAAGACAATGATGAAAGTACTGCCTACTTCAGAAAAGATGCACATCATAACACTACAAAAATGACTGGAGGGGTTTCAGCGTGGTTTCTGGAAATGCTGGTGGCTTGGGCACAAGGAGACCATTTCAAAGACAAAATTCCCCACTGCTGAAGCCACACATTAGGAAGTCCTTCTGCATTCTAAACTATCTTCACCTCTTCAACAGTGGTGGTTGTGAGCAATCCCAATCCTGTTTGTACTGGTGTCTTGAAGTAGGGATTCCATTCTCCAACTATAGACCTCCTTATTCAGTGCATTACCATTGTGGCTTACCAGAAGGGAAAGCTGCTGTTCTATTCTCTCATGCATGCAGATGCCACGTGTGTGTGTATGCTTCTTCAAACCGCCTGTGAACTTCTGGTGATCCCATGAATTTCATAGGGTTTTCTTAGACAAGCAATACTCAGATGTGATTTTGCCACTTCCGTCCTCTGAAATATAGTCTATCACCTGGTATTTGTTGGCAGTATCTCATCTAAGTACTAACCAGGACTGAACCTTCTTGGCTTCCAATGGGATTTAGTGCCTTTAGGGTATTTAGGCTTTAATCAGCACATTGTTGTTGGTGGTGTGTGCCTTCAAGTTGTTTCCCACTTATGGCAATTGTAAGGCAAACCTATCATAAAGTTTTCTAGGCAAGTTTGTTCAGAGGAGGTTTGTCATTGCTAGACTGAGAGAATGTGACTTGGCCAAGGTTACCCAGTGAGTTTACTTGGCCAAGCTGGGATTCGAACCCTGGTCTCCAGACTCATAGTCCAATAGGATGAAAACAGAGATGCAAGGAAGAAGAGAACCGGCCACAAAAACACAGACCATTAGCATGACTTACATTGTCTCCTTCATTCATCGTACCTGGGGGCTTCTCCTTCCATACTGATCTTTTTAAAAGGTGTGTCCTGATTTATTCCAATTTAAAATCAAGACTCTTTTAGCAACACCCTAATATCACAACACAATACTATTCCTCCCCCTCCATTTGTATTTCACTGCACTTTATCCATTTATAAGCCATTGGCGGGAGCAATTTATGCCATCTGGGTGAAATGCTTAAATTAATGATTTACAAATAGCTTAATTGAGGTCCTGCTCTCTCTTTTCTAAGCAGAAGCTGCTAAATGGTTAGAAATCTTTTCCCCAACCCCTTTTGTTAGTTCTACTGTGATGTGAATTATAATCTTTGGTCTTAGAAAAATGGCTTCTGTATTGCATTTTCAGTGTTTGGGATAGCGGTTTGATGGGTTGGTGAAGGCTTGGCAACAGAAAATTCATTCATTTTGAGAAGAGGAACTACAGCTCTCAGAGACAGCCTCAATTCTAGAATGGAAAACAAAAGCTGTCAAAGTGAAGGACAAGCAGGGACAAAGGACCATGAATAAAGGAAGCTAGTAGAGCTAGTAGTATTGGGAGATGAGATGGCTGGCTCCTCCACAAGGAAATGAGGTCAGAATACAGAAGAAGCCTCTCATACCACTAGCCTACAACAGATGTGCTTTTGGACTGCCAAAACTGTCTCTCTCTCTTGATCCCCATTTTGGATCTGCCTGGGGAAGATAATGAAAGAGAGATGTGTAAAAGCTTCCTAGAAATTACAGCTAAAAGGCAGAGAATGGTGTGATGCTCCTCAGAGGGCCACAGACAAAAGCCACAACTGTGTGCTCCACTTCCTCTTCCCTTCTCACAACATTTAGTAAGTGCAACCCATGACATTACATAGGTTATACATTCACCGCTCTGGCACTCATCCTTCCCTGTCAAGAGTCCATAATATCAAGTAGAATGGAGAAACAATAGGATGACATCATGTACTGCATTTCTCTTACAAACTGTTGTGGAGAGAAGTTTAGGACTGTATGTGCAAGTCGGTGTCGATGGCAAATACTTGATTTTATTTAGTTTTATTTCATTTCCTTTCATGATCACATCTGGTTTGGTGCTTCTGAATGATACTCTGTTGGGTTCCTTCAGAATTCCTTAGATGTTTTAAGAAGAAGAAGAGTTGTCAAGATGTGTTCTTGGCATTCAATTTAGGAAAAACATTTGGTGACACAGAGATTCCTGACTCTCCTTGTAATGACTTCAGTTTCTCCTAGCTTTCTCTAATAACTCTTGCAAAAGCAAAAAACATCAATTTTCCCAAGGGTTTTTTTATTCCTTGGGGAAAATTCTTGCAGAATTTTCTTCCAGCCATCCCTGCCACTCTACTTCCAACCAAGCCCATTTACAATTACAGATGTGGGAAGAATGGCTACAACTGCAATGTTTGCTCCAAGCAGACAGAACTTGAATGCCTCACTGTCACAGCCTGGGTAAAAGCATCATTCTGGTGTGCATGAGAATTATAGGCGGGGTACAGACCGCCGCTTTGCGGCGGTCTGGCGCCGCCGCCAGAAGGTCCGCGGGGGAGCCGGAGCCTTCAGACGGCCCGACTCCCGCGCGGACCGAAAAAAGAAGCTCCAAAATGGAGCTTCTTTTTGCGTCGCGTTTGCGACGTAGCGAGGCGCCAGGGGCGCGCTCGCTACGTCAGCAGCGGCGCGACGCGTCTGGACGCTGTGCGTCCGATACGTAAAGATGGCGGCGCCCATGTAGAAAGGGCGCCGCCATCTTGTACGTATTGACTACGTATTAGGGTTAGGGGGGTGCGGAAGCACCGCCCCTTCCTAACCCTAATACGTATTCAATACGTATTTTTGGCGGTTTGTAACCCGCCATAGAGTCCCATAATTTTTTGTGGGTTTTTTGGGCTATGTGGCCATGTTCTAGAAGAGTTTATTTCTGATGTTTCGCCAGCATCTGTGGCTGGCATCTTCAGAGAAGATGATGGTGAAACGGCAGGAATTAACTCTTCTAGAACATGGCCACATAGCCCAAAAAACCCACAAAAAATATGGATGCCAGCTATGAAAGCCGTTGACTTCACATATAGAGTCCCATGTTTTCTGGTTTAATGAACTTGCCCATGGGATCACAGGAAACTAAAAATCCCAAGAAACTGGGCAGGAAGTGAACAAAGACAAGGCTCACATTACCTCTTCCTTTTCCAGAAAAATCCTCTGTGGTATCAGTTGAACTACTGAAAGAGTGAGTTTACATGTGAAGAGATGTGGGATTGACAGGAAGGTCCAACCAGTAGTGATGATTCCATTATAAGCTAAGTGAAACTTTAGCAAGGGCAGTTAGTTCATAACCAACTATATGAAGTAGGAAACACCTATTCCAAGCTTGCTTCTTTAGTTCATTGCCATCACTACTGGTATCTTGGAGATGTGCAGAACTCTCCTAAAAGGATTTCACTAGTCTTATTATTGACACGCTGGACTTCTTTCATTCAGGACATCCCTAGATGTTTTGCATCAGGGACAAAATCCTCAATTTTGCTTCCATTTCTCCTTGAGGGAAAAATTCAGGAGCAACTCTATAGTGACCACTGCAGTAAACAGTAACCACTGCAATAAACAATAACTACTGCAGTTGACTATAAACACTACTGTCATTACTGTTATGTGCCTTCAGATTGACACAGACATTAGTTACCCTATTGTAGTTGTTGTTTTGCAAGATTTATTCACAGGAGGTTTGTCATTGCCTTCTTCTAGGCCGAGAGAGTGTGACTTGCCCAACGTCACCCAGTGGATTTCCATAGTTAGAGTGGAGATTCAGCCCCTGTTCTCTCTGAGTCCTAGTCCAATACTCATATCACTATACCATGTTGGTTCCCTCCCATCTCTGGGGGTGATGACTCCACTTCAGGCCCCAGTCCAAACTTCAAAGAAGGTATTCAAGGTGCTAATATATATCCTCAAAATAGCTTTGACATCTTAGATCTTTTCTTCAATGTTCACACCCAAAGCTGGACTGGACTCATCACTCCCACTGACACAGCTGCTGCTAGCTAATTCTAAAAATGCATAAGTCTGAGGGACATTATGTGAAAACCTAACATTCTCCAAGGTTAATCAGGCACGGCAAAAGAAGTTTCACACATAGGCTGGAAGCAGAGATGATACCCCAGAAAATGAGGGGCACTTGAGAAACACTGTATGAAAAACATTACTTTTTTTTGTACTATATCTTGTACAACATTGTTTAATTGGATGACTACTACTAGTTTCAATATCTGAAAAAAGGATAAAATTCTGGTTTTATGCACTTCTGTTATGCTAATGATCAGTTTTATTTCTAAATTAAAAGGCCCCAGAGGTTATAAGTATGGAGTTCCAGTAGCCTACTGGTTACACTAGCTTCCCTTTTACACACCTTTCACATGTTGGTAGGGCACAGAATGTCCAAATGACACTTCAAATGACTTGTGGAATCCACAGCAAAATTTACCCTTACTTACATATTTCTTATTATGGACTATCATGTTTGCTTCAGCTTAAGGTAACCTTATGAAATGAGACACTTCAGGAGCCCTGGTCACCAACTCCCCCACTCAGCTCTTGCAAACTCAGGTCTATGGCTTTCTTGATTATATCAGTCCACCTGTAATGGGGTTACTTTCTTCTCCTACTGCCTTCTGCTTTGCTAAGAATTATCTTTTCCTTTGAATCATGTCATCTCATGAGGGGTCCTAAGTACAACAGTCTGATTTCAGACATTTTGGCATCTAGTGAAAATTAGCTTGATTGCTTTCCCATTTCCAATACTTTTTCCATATGCATACATTTAACCTTCATATACTGACAAGGTTCCAATTATATTCCATTGCTGGGAGGGGGATCCATTTGTTCCCCTTTTTATCAGCTTTCCAGTGTTCCAATTTGTTTTGAAGAGATCGTGGTGGGTCATGTTTTAAATCCTGCACAGGCACTCAAAACTGTCCACTTCCCCAGCATGTCAAGACTGTCCTCAAAATAGACTCCTGAGCTCTGACATTCACATCACCTCCAGTGGCAACTTGGCCGCTCCACACGGGCTGAGTGTTGACATGATTCATTCTGTACCTTTCCTTAATGGGAGTCAAAGGTTGGTGGCATCCGCAAAGGCCTCCACCTCCACACGAGGCCCCAGTGCTCTTCAGTCCCCTTACAAGGCAGTCAAGGACAGCCTTCTCAGAACCAGACAACTTTGCTTTCCTTCTAATTCCAGCACATCAGACAGTAATTATAGGTATATCAACTATGCTGACAGACTGGAAGCTCATCATCCCTGCACCTGTCAGTGTTCAAATTGCAGACACCTCAGGAGACGGAAAAGAATGGAAAGGGGTGGGGGTATAAGAATGCCTCACTTCACCTCCCCCTCCAACACTGCTTCACCTTTTTTTAGTAGACACGTTGTCTGACCATTTTATCGGCAATTCTCAGAGAAATCACAGAACAGTTGGAAGGGACAAATCATCCCACCCACTTCACAAACACTTTATTAGACCTACTGTTTTACCTACAACTAATCTCCAATACTTATTCTTCCACACTAGCTGTTTGACCACCATGCTGTTTATTCATTTGATTGCATGAGGTACATGAGCCAAGCACAGTGGTATAACATAACATATGTGCATAAACTTTACTGACACTCACAGCTGTATTGCTTGTTGAATTAAAGCTCTTTTAGGCACAAAACCTGAACTTTGGGGACAGCTGGTTTATGGCCATGCCAAATGAAAGGATATTTTCTTCTGGACTTTTGTATACCTCAGTCGCTAAAATGTATTTTATTAATGGACACCAATTGTAAGAAGATACTTTTCTAAATAGATACAAATGACATATGATGGCTGGTGGCTACTAGATATTACAGACTTCACAGACTTGGTTGAAGACTAACAAAAAGGGGTTTGGCAGTCAGCAAAACAGTCAGACGACTGAGGCTTTACAGATACCTTAGAAGAAGCTGCCAAAGGAAGGAAAATCCACGGGTGTGCTGTCTGATTTTAGAAGACACAACGCAACTTTAAAAACTAGCAATTTCCATCTCAGAGAGTGCCAAATCTCCCATCCTTATTGTATTATATTGTTGTTGTTGTGTGCCTTCAAGTAGTTTCCAACTTATGGCGACCCTAAGGCAAACCTATAATGCAGTTTTCTTGGCAAGAGGATGTTCAGAGAATGCTTATACAAAAAAGATGTTTACAGCACACAACAAATCTCTGCAGAAGAGAGAAGTAAAGAGAACCAAATAATAGAGAAAAAGACTTACTATAAGAAAATGAATGTGCAAACACAACTGCCCCCATATCATAAGCCACCATGATGTAAAATGCATCTGTCAGACTCAAAAGGTGCATACAGTAAGTTTTAAGGTCAATGCTGTCTTAGATAGATAGTGTCTCTCTTTCCCTCTTGAAGTCTTGTTTCTATTTAAAGGAACATATTCCGGCACAGAGCAATTCTGCACCTTTCTAGTTTGACAAAATCAAAAGCTTGCACAACAAACCAGCATTTTCAGATGCCCCAGGTTACGACCCACAAAAATGTCGAAAAGGATAAGAGTTAACCCCCAGCCTCCAGAACTGACAGGGTGGCTGTCACAATCTCAGGAGGCATTTACTTTCCCCTAGCCATGGTAACACTCAACCGCTTTGTCACTTCAGAAGCAGTGCAGCTGCCACTTGGAGTGTGGGAGCTTCCTTTCTCTTTGGGATGGGAAGAGAAAATATAGCATAGATTGCTGCCCCCAGGTCTAGAAAGGCAGGATTATAGGCCACTGCTCTACAAAGCATTTCTTGCAGAATAGGTTGCTAGCTGCAGCTTTTCTTTGCCTTGAGGGAAACTAGAACTGCGGAGGCCATGATGTGTGGGTAGGTGGAATATGGAAAAAATCAGGGGCACAGACCTTGTTTTTCCCCTCAAGGACTTTTCCCCCCTCAAGAAATTAAAGCATAATGAAACATGTTATTTTTTAATGATGAATAAAATAATCAATACAAACTATTTATGTATTTCTACCAGAGTTTTACTTTGCCAACCTGAGGACAGTTAACAACAATATTAACTTGAAAAAAAGTCAGATGGATTTAACAGTACTGTAGTGTATAAAATGAAGCATAGCATCAAGAGAGTGGATAAGAGAGTGGAGAGTGGGGTTTTCTACAGAAGCTCAATGGTGAAGGACAGGTGCAAGAAAGTACTTCTTTCGTATTGCACACAGACTACAGAATTAAAAAACCACAGGATGTAATTGATGGCCTCAAACCTGGAAAAAGAGGTAAGATGGAGGATAAGGCTCCTCAGTGGCTACTAATTCTGGTGATTATATATTACCTCCTATAATACCAGCAGCAGGGGAACACAAGTGGTATGGTGTTATGACCTTACCATTGGCTATGGCAGCTGGGACTTCTGTAAATTGTAAATCAGGGGAAGGCTTTCTCTTGGTCTTGTCACCATCACAGGCTCCTTTGGTGACATGAGAGAGAGAGTCTTCCCAGTGGCTGCTCCCAACCTCTGGAACTTCCTTCCTTTCACC
Organism: Sceloporus undulatus; assembly: GCF_019175285.1. Lineage (NCBI taxonomy): Eukaryota > Metazoa > Chordata > Lepidosauria > Squamata > Phrynosomatidae > Sceloporus > Sceloporus undulatus. The sequence continues at coordinate 91,809,772 of NC_056527.1, read as the reverse complement.
GGCAAGCGAAAATGTTATCATTTAGTCAGACTTTTTAACATTACAATCATGACAGCAGGGACGTAGCCAGGATTTTAGGAAGGGGGGGGGGTCCAGACTAAGTGCCACCATTATAATGGGACTTGGGCGCGGTGGCGCAGCAGCACGCACCATTCATTTTTCTAATGGAAGGGGGGTCCGGACTCCAAGAACCCCCCCCCTTGGCTATGTCCCTGATGACAGGGTGGTTTTATATGGGGTGTGCGTTTCAGTCGTGTTTTCACTTTTTGTATGTTTTTATGTTAATTTTATACCGTTTTAATTAGATGATTTTAGCTGTTTTTCAATTCTTATTGTAAGGCTTTAAAAATATTTTTATCTTGTGAGCTGTCTTGAGTTCCCTTCTGAGAGAAAGATAGCATAAAAATGAAACAGAATGAATGAATGAATTGTAGGCCAAAGGCTTCCCGCCCCCTACCCAAAAATGTTTTAGTGAATCCCGAGAGGCATATTCTTAGTGGCACATGGACTTGTAGGATGGCTGGCTCCACATGCAGTGATCTGTGTGCGCCATTCTCCCCTGGAAAAAGTTATAAGGAGATTCCAAAGTTATTATGGAGAGTCAAAAGTGCACATCTTGGGAGCCCACTGCAACCATAGGGATATGGTGTGGGCACACAGTACCTTAACACAGGGAGAAGGTTCTGTTCGAAATCCAGAAAGGCTAATATTAAATCAACTTCATAAATGAGATAGATAAGAGTTTTTGTTTGGCTGTTTGTTATTTTTGTTCCCTGGGTTTGTCTTGTTTGCCTCTTGTTGTTAAGGAAAATGGTAATTTTAATTAAAAGGCAAAATGGAAATTAACTTGAGGCAGAGTTATTAAAAAGCTGTTGAGTCTGTGACTGATTTCTCCCCATGCTGCCTGCTGCGGGAGGGCAATTACATGGCAACAGGGAGCACTGATGCCCGGGTCTCTCCAAGGAGGCACTAAGTGGGAGGGTTGAGAGAGAATCCTTAAGTAGCCCGGGAGGGCAAACATCATCCTCTTAATCTTCTCCTACACACAATCTCTACTTCTTCCTAGTTTCTCAGTCAGTGAGGAAAAACCTCTCCCTATGGCCTCACACAGCTTGAAGGTGAGAAACTGAAAGTGAGGCACTCTTGCAGAAGCAGCTTGGAAAAGTCACCATGGAGACTGAAAAGGGAGACAGGGAAGGAGGCTGTTTGAAAGACATGTGAGTGTAAAGAAAGTGGACAGGGAGAAGTTTGTCTCCTTTTAAGAGTAGAACTCAAGATGGTCCATCAAAGGCACAGAGTTTGGAAACATTATATTTTCAGACTGCACCCAGAATCCCCCAGCTAGTACGGGCAGTGATCATAAAGGCTGAGGGGCTATGAGAGTTGTCATTCAAATACATAGCTTTTCCAAGCCATGTAAAAGAGAACAGGCCAGAGGAAGAAGCAGTTTTTAACACAACATACAGTTAGCTCATGGAATTAGCTGCTACAAAATATGGCAACTGGCCACCCAACTGAAGACCCTTCAAAAGGGGCCTCATGGAAGATAAATTTATCACTGGCTATTAGTCATCATAGCTATATGCTACCTTCAGGTCAACAGCTGAAGGAATAATAGCTGGAGAGAGCTGTTAACCCGACATCCTCAAGATGGTCCATCAAGCCTCCCTGTAGGCTTATCACAAGCATTTGGTTGACCACTGTGGGCAGCAGGATGGTTGACTAGATGAGCTTTTTGATAATGATCCAGCAGGGTTCTTTTCATATTTTTACACTTAAGCTTTTGACAGATTTACAGTCAAATATTGAAAGGTATGGGAAAAAATCTTCTCTCCTCACTCAGCTACGCTGGTGGACTGAGCCTTTATAATATAAGAAGGGAAAAAACAAGCCTGAAAAACAAAACAAGATCAAACAGTAGGAAGCTAGTGCCTACATCTGTGCCTCCTACGGTCTCCAATATCTGCCAGTGTCGCTTTCCTGCTTAGGATTTTACTGCACTGTTTAATAAGAAGCAATCAGCTGTTGGCGGCTTTCATCCATTTGCAGCCAATTACTCAGCTCAGGGGGAAAAAGGTACACTGAGCAAAACATGAGTAACGTCTTTTTTAAACTACAAAGAAGTGGAAGTGGGGGAGTGAAGAGTCTTCCAATATAAGCAGGGGTAGGAGATTCACAGCTGTTTCTGCCCATGGCCATCACTGTATCTTGTCGCAATTAATTGTATGGGTTAATTATGCACCACTTGAAGGAGTGCTTTCCTCTGCATTCAACTTGCTGCAAATTAGTTTCACTGGATTACTCTCTAGGACTTATTCAAGTAATAAACAGAAAGGGTGTCCTTGTGGCACTCCGGCTTCTGTTGAAAGAATGATTTCTTCCCAATCCCCTGCAGCTCAGAGGTGACCCATGTCAGTGATATGGTGAATCCACTCAGGGTTTTACTTAAGGGAGATCTCCAAAAGTTCTTCCCACATCCCAATAATCATTTGAGTATTGGATTATGACTCTGGAGACCAGGATTAGATTCCCTATCAAGCATAAAAGCCCACTGGGTAACCTTGGGAAAATCAGACTCTCAGCCTCAGAAGATGGCAATGGCAAACCCCCTCTGAAGAGGCTTGCCAAGAAAACTGCCTTAGGGTCACCATATGTCAAAAATAACTTGGAGGCACATAACAAAAGAATAGGTTCAGAACACTGGATAGTTCCTTTACTGTTTGTAATGGAGCCCAGAGAGCATTCATTGGCTCCCTTGCATGGAAGCCACCAGCCACCTCTGGATCACAACTAGAGCTTGACAAGGTTACTTTTTGGGATGATAACCCAAGAATCTTCCATCATTCAGAGGAATTCTAAGAAATTCTGGAAGTTGTAGTTAAAAAAAAAAAACTTTCCAGCAAGTGTTGATCTGACCATGGGCCCAACATAGGAGAGCAGATATATTGCTCTCTGTGCTAACCCTCACCAGCAACACTTTTCTGTCATCAGAGATGGGGATGCAGGGTTTCTATTTCCACTTTACCAACCAGAATGCCAACTAAAGATTCCCTTCTATATTTCTTTAGTGGTGTTGCTATTTGGCTTAGATAAGAGGATAAGTCTCAACTCCCCTGTGCTGTTTTCTCCCTATAGAGTTCACAGACGTTAGCTGGGCCCCTGTATTCTGATTTTATCTCTCCTTAGTATTTGCTGCTACCAAATCTCACTAAATCCCTAGTGTAGCCAACGAAGAGACTCTTTTCTGTGAAACAAAAGAATATTATCTGTAGCATATGTACTTTAGAAGCAAGTTAACCTTGTGTTAGAAACATATGGTTACAATATAGAGATCATCTGTGTCATCTAACATCAGTGAGGTTACTGGATGTACATCTGTCAGTATGATAGATATTCTTACACTCATTCCACCCTCACATCTGAAATCCCCACTAACAAACCAATGTTCGCCCTGAGCTCTCTTATACTCTTTATCTCATAACCACCTCCCTGCAACTACCCAAAATAAACTGCCCAACACCAGTTTCAATTTCTGTCTCTTTGGCTGCATCCGTACTGCAGAAATAATACAGTCTGACACCATTTTAACTTCCATAGTTCAATGCTATGAAATTCTGAAAATTGTGGTTTGTTGTAGCACCAGAGCTCTCTGACAGGGAAGGTTAACTGTCTCACAAAACAACAAATTTCCCCTTCCTAAATCTATGTACATAACCCAATTTCCTCTCCCCAAATCTATGTATGTAACCAAACCAGACTGGGATTCAATCTTATTTTAAAACTTGGCAACAGAACAGCATACCCTCCAACATTTTGCAGATGGAAACCAGTATACATGTGGCCAAGCAATACCAGAGCATAGTCAAGATGGCAAAAGGTATTAATGAAGAAGAACATACAAGCTAAGAGAGGCTGCACCAGTTTGGTTTTGCCTGAACCTACAGGGAAGGGCAAGAGTACATTCCTCCTCTCCCTCTGATGAGTTAATTGATTACATGCTATTTTTGCACTTTGAACTCAGTTTGCAGTAACTGAACTAAGATGAGGACAAGGGGAGAAAGTGGGAGGAGGAGAGAAAAACCAGGACAATTTAAAAGTAGCTGAAAAAGTGGGATGACACAGGATTAATAAGGACTGTCCCTGCCACATTGGGACCTTTGAATGGTATGGAATAGCACCGATACACCTTTAAAAATCAGCAGAGTAAAACAATACAAAATATAAAAATCAACAGCAATAAGAAGAATAAAACTCGCAGGCTAACTATTCCATGCAAGAACAATAGAATTTGCCAAAGTCAGTAGATACCCCATAACACATGTGTATGTTCTATTTCATCTGATTCTGTTTTTCTTTTCTTCGCCTTCTGTTTTCTGATTCTTGCACCATTAGTCAAAATATACTAACCTCTGCCCACATGTACACTCTTCTCCATATTGGGTATTTTTATACCTCACAATAGGGTGGAATTCTCATTGGGGTGAAAAAATACTTCAGCATTACATAATGCATGTTTGATTGTTTGTTTTAAAAATAATCACCCAAATGAGCGTAAAAGCTATAGCATGCACACCTATCCAGGAATAAGCCCTACTTAATAGGGCATATAATGTTATAGTTAAAATAAGGGTGGGGGGTTTGTACATATCATTTTAAACCCTCTTTAAAAAAAAAGAAAGTCTGTGTAATGTTGCTTCATTTATTTTGAAACCCCAAATTCACAGGATTAATATATATTGTGACTGTCATTTTTCTCCTGAAAACTCTGCCCCACTTTGGACTGCTATTTGCCTCTGAAAGCTTCAGGGACAATATCAGATGCAGTTGGTGAGAAGATGGGCAGAAAACTAGCAGCCACACATTGTGTTCCTGATCCAGATTAGAGTTCCTTTCCTTTAAAATAAAAGCTATAATATTGAGCACACCTTTAAAAAGGATGCTGAACATATGGGCAGTAAGACCTTACTTGTATTCCTAAGGCAAGAAAACGTATGATCCACTAGGCTAGCAATTTCCTCTCTAACAGCTAATAACTTTTTGGAACCTATTTGTGAGGCTGACAAATGATAAATAAATAATGGCAATACACATTTCTACTCTTTGTATGCTTTCACTTTTAGTCCTCCTAATTTAAATAGGTTTAAGCTTTCTCTTGGCAGCTGTCTCACTTCAAAATGCGTCTCACCAAAAACATTCGAAGTCGGCACTTGCCGTGGAAATAAAATCTATTATTGTGACAGACGCAGCGGGGGCTGCTGTTTTGAGGACTGCAATGCATTTTGCTTTCCCATTATTATATTTTTATTGGTTTTTTTTAAAGACTTTGCTACAATACAACCAACAGTCATTTTCCTAAAGATGGAGTCTCTTTGAATAAAGAGAGCTAGATGTGACAATATCAATAAAGGAACCACGGCAGCTGACCCTGAACCTTCTATATTGAATCAGCCCTGAGCCTTTTTAAAACAAATGTATTTTAGATGCCCATAGGGCATGGGAGGAAATTTGTTTTTTAAAATAATAATAGTAATAATAACCCCAACAAATTCCATGAACAGATTTTTAAAACATATCACATTTCTGCTGTGCCAGCATTTTTCAACAGAGTACCTTCCAGATGGGTTGGGCTACAACTCCAGTTAACCCCATGATAGGAGTTGTAGTGCAATACATCTGGAGGGCACTAAGTTGGGGAAGGCCAGCATAAGACCGCAATTTTACATATTCCACTAACAGCAGCAATTGCCAGTATCACACGCCAGCAGACTTAACTTGCCCCTAAACATTCCTGTCACTTTTTCCTGCTTTTCCATTGTTGAGAGTGGTTGCATCCTAGAGTATCTTGGGATTTGTCGTTTTGTGAGGCACCAGCATTTTGGCAAAGAAGCCTAAAAGCCCTTTAAAATGACAAATCCCAGGATTCCATAGGATGGCGCTACAGCACTTAATGTGGTTTGACACAAGATTCAGCCTCAGAGGATGGCAACAGCAAACCCTATCTGAAGAAATTTGCCAAGGAAACCCAATAATAGGTTTGTCTTAGGGTCGCCATAAGTCGGAAAAGACTTGAAGGCAGACAACAACAAAAGCATTTCAAAATATTAACAGCAATAGTACAGTACATGGACCTCCATTAAAAGACCCTTCTGTACAACCAAGTTAATTGTTTGGTTCAATAAAAATATCTTTAGCTCGTGCCAGGAAAGTAGAGAGCGTGCCAGCTTTACCTCCTGTGGAAGAGATTTCAAGAGCCTGGGAGCAGCCACTAAGAAAGTCCTGACACATGTCCTCATCAAGGAGGCCCCAAAGGAGGACAAGGCACTGTAAAATGTAGGGCATTCAAGAAAAATGGAGGACATTGCAAAAAAAAAACTACCAACACTCATAGAAATATAAATGCATGCTTCTTAGGCATGCTCAAATTGAAGAACGTTTTGGAATTCCTCCTGTACAGAAAGCTGAAATGTAGGCTATGTCCTGGAAAAGGAGAACATTTGGTCACCCTGCCAGTGGCAGCAAGGGGACAAAGAAAAAATCTTCCTCTGAGGATCTTTGGCAGCCTTTTTGATAGTCTGGACCTAAACTGTATTGCACTATAAAGGTTACAACCAATACTTCAAATTGTGCCTGGGGACAAACTGGTAGCCAGTGAAGCTATGTCAACGAGGGAGTGACATGTTTCCTCCAGACAATGGTAGTAGCAGAACAGTACATGATAATTCTCAGGGGAAGCAGAACTGGAGAAGAAAGTAATTTTTTAAATGTGAAATGGTTTTAAAGCAGGGATTTGCAAAGTGCAGTCTTTAGGCCCCATGTGGTCCCCAGACTGACTTCTGAGTATCTTCAGGACACCCCCAAAACTACTAGATCACCCAATCATTTTTTCCTGGTAATTTTTCTTTCTGCCTCAACATGCAGCTTTTTGCCCCCTCTCCAGCCCTGCAAAAATGACAGACAATCAGCCCAAAGAAGAACCCTAAGTTATATGGCATCACTTCCAGGTCACAAATGCATAGTTTGGGTGCATAGTTGTCAAAACTGCCTCCCTTCTTGACACAATTGCCCAACCCTGCTTTAATTCCTGGGCACCCATCTCAGTCTCTTTAGTAATTCTCTGCAGACTAATTCACATTTTATTTTTGCCAAGCATATTTATTGAGTTGTCAGCTGCATTTAGATCTGTCCTTGTATAAGCTCAAGGCAATCAACCAGGTTTTCTTCCTCCCAGCTTTAGCCTAACAAAAGCCCTGTGAAGAAGTTCAGGGAAAAGGTCACCTAGTGAACGTCATAGCTAATGGTATGTAGAGAGATCTTGTAGCACCTTTGAGACTAACTAAAGAAAGAAGTTGGCAGCATGAACTTTCATAGACTTAAGTCTACTTCCTCAGATGCACAAGAAGTAGACTTAAGTCTACAAAAGCTCATTCTGCCAATTTCTTTCTTTAGTTAGTCTCAAAGGTGCTACAAGATCTCTCTACATGCTGATTCTACAGACTAACATGGCTATATTTTGAATCATAGCTAATCCTAACCATAACCCAGTCCCAGTCCAGCACACCAAACACAACATCAGATAGTCTCTTCTTCTAAATCAGAGGTGGAGAAAATGCAGCCCAATGTTTTTCACCATAGTCCCCCAACTCACTCAAAGTCCCTTTATACACCCATCCAGTTATTTTATTATGCTAATATTTTATATGATATTTCCAGCCAAAATGTGGTGGTGTGGCCAGCCACAGACCTGTGAGAGTGAGAACTGGCCAACAACCTCACTGTATTTGCCAGGTGCTGTTCTACGTTGGGGGTGAGCAAAGTATGGGCAGTCGCCAGGGCTGTTTTCATGATCTTCCAGGCTCCCCCCAGAAAGCCCTAGTATGTCAACAAATGTACTCTAGGGCATGTTTGGAGGGCCTCCACAATCTCCTAGGGGACTGATGCATCCCCTTAGCCTTCCAAAGTTGCCCACCCCTGCTCTAGGTAGTATGGTAAGCCCAGAGGACAAGGAAGGTTCAATGTGCAACAAGGTTGAGCTATTCAGGCAGGGCCCCTGAGATTATTATTTCTCCCCCCCCCAAAAAAAAAGGGGAGGTGGGAGCAAATCCTAAAGCATGGAGTTAACTGTGCCAGTGAAATTCTGGCTGACTGGCTAGCCGAAGCACCAGGGATACAAGTCACTATGAACAGAAACACCGAACTAAAGAAATTAGTAGAGCACCAGCACCAAGGACAGATAGTGCTGTTTGCTTGCGCTGGAGCTCATCTCATTGCTCCACAATTCTTGGTCTCTCCTTGGGTAAGAATGGCTTAGCTGGCTTGATACCTTTACCAAGGCAGTGTATGCAGAAGAACAGAAATTCCTTCCCCTTAGGAGAACTAGCTGTAACATCTTTCATTCCAAATCAAGAAGCAACAGAAGTTTTCTTCTGACAACAGTATTACCAAGACAACCAAGTATCAAGTCATAGAAAACAAGTAGATCAGAAAAGGCGATCCAGGTGCTACATATGGTGGATGGAGTGAGAAGAATGATGACTAGGTGGGTGGTGTGGTTTTAGAGGAACATTGAAATGGTGAAGGATGGTGGGGACGAAGGTCTGAAACGTCCATCCCACCCATGGATACAGCCACCCCGTTTACTAACCTGGTGACTTTAAACAAAGGGAACAGAGTCCAGGTTTCTTCCCTCCTGCAATTCGCCCGACGCCTGGTTAAGGACAGGAAAGGAGGAAATTCAGGAACAAACAAGTTCAAGAAAGGGATTTGTGGGGTGGGGTTTGGGTTGGAGGGCTGGGGATGAACGAGGGGGTGCAGGAGATAAATATATTGGATAAAACGGTGGTGTGGTTGGTTTTATTTTTAAACAAACAACATCAGGAAATATTTTTGTTTAAAAACATAGATTCACAACAAACACGATGAAAGATGGGAAAGGAGAAAAAAGGCTATTATTTTGGTATCACCACATGTTGTGGCCTTGGTTGCTTGTGGTCCAAGATGCAGACAGCTTGCCTTCCTCTGCAACAGACACAGGAATTAAATAAAAACTTACAGACCAAAATATTCACTCTCAGTTCATATACTTACCAGTTCCACCAGAGGAATTCAAGTGCTCTGCACTCCTCCCTCCTCTATCCTCATATCCTCATACATATCCTTGTCCATATGTACAAACTCTAAATTCACACAGTTCATCTGCCCCAGAGTCTAGGGAAGGGACCAAGTGGTAGGTGTAAAACCAAGATTTGCAACTAGCAAGGAAAGAGAGATGACACAGATACTCCTATCCCATGTACAATGAAGTGCCAGTCCAGGAAACATTTGAGTCAGTCTGCATAATACACTGGGGTGCTTTTGTAACCCTTGGGTACCATTCATTCACATGAATAACATCAGAGCTTGGAAATGGTAATTTTTTGGACTAGAATTACCTAAATCTCCCACTCAGCTTAGTCACTGGAATAGAGACACTTTTTCCAAACTTTGGCTGTGCATATGCCGTGGTTTTACATTACATAAGAGCATAAAAATCCTCATAAAGTGAATTTGGTTCTACAGTAGAACTTATCTACCCAAGATCCCTAGCTTTATTTTACTGTTTAATACAAGTTTCTAGCCATTATGGTTATGAACACACATTTCATAACCCTGTTTGTGGGCAAGAATTGATAAACTCTCACATATCAGACAGAGGGAGCTGCAGAAGATGCAGTGTGGTTAGCAGTCTTCAGATTCCCAGTTATTAATATTTTTTGTATGTTATGGGAGCAGCAGCAGCAGCAGAATTATGCAGAAGAATAAACATGGACGATAAAAGAAGTCATGCAGAGTCTTCTGATTTTTGGAATGTATACAAGTTGAAGAGCTGAGCTTTTCTTTTTGCAGAATTTTCTTTATGCAGAATTTTGCAGAATTTTGCAGAGATCTGATTTATTTATTTATTTAAACTTAGTATAAACTAGAGACCAGGGTTCAAATCCCTGCTCAGCCATGGAAACCCACTGGTTGACCTTGGGCAAATCACAGCAGTCTCTTAGCCTCAGAGGAAGGCAAAGGCAAAGGCAAGCCTCCTCTGAACAAGTATTGCCAAAAAAATCCCATGATAGGTTTGTCTTAGGGTCACCAAAAACTGGAAATGACTTGAAGGCACACAAGAACAAATAAAACTAGGGTTAATTGCAAGAATTCACTTGAAAAAGAGAAAACACATTTTCCATCTTTTTCAACTGCAACCTCTATCACACAAATACTTGCAAACATGCATAACATCCCACAACTCTTGAAAGGAGGATCACACAGAAGCCAGTTCCTATCCCAGAGCCATGCTCTACCAACTGGTATGAACAACACTGAGGCATAGAAACTACCTTGCACAGACACAGTCACACGCATGCCCTCATCCAGAAAGAGGCATGTACTCACCTGCACATACCCAAGTGACAAAGAGATCAATGATATCTTCTTACATAGAAAGGGTGTACTGGAGTCTCCAAAGCAACAGAAAGAAGTTGCCATCTTTACTATTAGAAAACCCATGATTGTACCTTAAGCAACTTCAGTTCTGCCCCTTTCCTCTAAAGGAAAAAGTCTCTGATCTGGTCTTTGGCATTAGTAACCAAAAACTAGAACACTAAGAATATCAGTATTTATTATTTATTAGTTACACAGCCTGGTTTTCCTCCAGTGAGCTCAAGGCAGTGTACAGGACTCTCCACTTTCCCATTTCAACCACACAATTATCCAGTGAGGAGGATATGGCTGGGAGAAAGAGCAACTGGCCCAAAGTCACCCAGTGAGTTTCATGGTTCAGTGGAGATGTGAATCTGAATATTTCAAGTCCCAGGCCAATGCACTCTAATTGCTATACTACATCATCTCTCCAAGGTGAGCATTTATAAAAAGTACTCCTTTTGTAAATTTGCATATTTACCACCAGTCAGCCCATGAGTTCATATACAGCTTATCATCCCTATACATCTGCCCCTTAAGAAAAGTTTGATATCTGGACTATGACAACACCACAACAAGTGACCAGCAAAGACCTCTGCTCCATTTATTCATAATTCATTTTGCCACTGTGTTTATATTTTAATTGCAACTTGCTTTGGAAAACAATCTTACCTGATTACCAAAGTATAATACAAGGGTAGGTAAAGTATGGCCTGAGGGCAGGTGTTATCTGAAAACTGCACCAAAATATCTCAGATTGCGCACAAATGCTGTAATCCACCCTCTCCACATACCAGGATTTTTAGTTGTATACCAAACCAAAATAGCAACCAACAATGATACAACTTTACTTCTGGTGCACTTGGATACATGGGGAGGGAGCATTAGCCCCTTCCCCTATGCAATTGCCCACCCCAGATATAATATAATAAAAACAGGAGTGGGCAGGCAGGCAGGCAGACAGACAGATGCTGTTTATGCCCATTAAGGAGCATGTCCCATTATTTATTGAGCCAGCTCACAATTATTTCTCACTCCTGTTTTCCTAGAGTACAATGTGTTCCAAAACATCATTCAAAATGATTTTTACAGATGGATTGCAGTCCTAAGTATGCCTTGTGTAAATCAAGGCCATAGGCTGAATCAGTCCAGAACACATTATGAAAGTCCTATATAAATGTTTCCCTCAGAGCTGATCTTATCAAACTGCTGACTGGAGTCATCATTCTACAGAGTTCCCAGGTTAGCAGCACCACATATTTCAGGGGCAAAATGTAAGACTGGGGTGGATCTTTGTCTTGTCCCTGGGTCAGTCCTTAGATAGAATAATACAAGGGTCCTTATTATTAATAGGGCAAAGACTTATGACGTCATGGAGTTGACCTCGTGATGTCATGGAAGCAGAGAAGATAAAGACTGGAAGTGATCAGGGCTACTTTTGGGTCCACAGCTTGTGGAAATGGACATGAGAGCAGTGAACCAGGAATATGGATAAAACACAACTAATCAGGTAATATGGCAACTCAAAGCAAGCCAGGGGATAATTTATTGATGATTAGACAAATTATGGATGTAGTGGCTTAGTGGTTAAGGTGCCATTTCTGACAACTGGAAGATCAGAAGGTTGGCAGTTCAAGGCCCTAGTGCCGCATGATGGGCTGAGCTCCTGTCACTAGTCCCAGCTTCTGTCAATCTAGCAGTTCAAAAGAATGCAAATACAAGTAGATAAGTAGGTACCACTTCGTTGGGAAGGTAACAGTGTTCAATGTGGTCATGCTGGCCACAAGACCCACAGAGTCGTCTTTGGACAATGCTGGCTCTTTGGCTTAGGAACGGAGATGAGCACCACCCCCTATAGTCAGTTACAAGTAGACATTCATGTCAAGGAACTACCTTTATTGTTACCTTAGACAGATATACCCTGTAGCTGCAGCGATACCGGCTAGGGCAGGGGTAGGCAACCTGCGGCCCACGGGCCGGATGCGGCCCGGCGAGGCCTTGGGACCGGCCCCAGCCCGGTCCTGCCGCCGATTGCCGCCGGGGCCTTTGGCGTCTCGCACGAGGGGCATTGTGGGGCAATTGTCTATAGAAGCCTCAGAAACATGCATTTGTCTTAACATTTTTTTAAAAATCAGCAAGTTTTTTCGCGTGTCCTCCATTTTTTATTTAAAAAGTGCCCCCCATTTGAAAATTTTGTCCTACATTTGTCCCGGTTTATTTATTTATTTAATTTTTTAAAAATCATTTAATTATGTATTTTTTGGCTTCGGCCCCCCCAGTTGTCTGAGGGACAGCAACCCGGCCCCCGGCTCAAAAGGGTTGCCTACCCCTGGGCTAGGGCTTGCATTGCATATGCTTTTACCTACACCACATCCAATACGTGGGAAATTTCTCAATAACCTACTCATGCTGGGGCTTGTGGAAGGCTCACTGCTAGCCATAGGAAATGCATTTGAAAAAGTAGACTTATGTCTATGAAAACTCATGCTGCCAACTTCTTCCTTTCAGTCAGTCTCTAAGGTGCTACACAATTTCTCTAAAGCTGTAGGAAAGTTATTCTTCCAAGTGCTGCATTGTTGCTGCCAGGTTCATATAACAAGAAAGCTCCTGAGTTACAGTGCTGGCATTCCACTTGTTACAAACCATAAGGACTTAAACATATGAATCCACAATCTCTTCCCCCATTCTTCTCCCCTTGGCTTTTTGGTCCCAGCATTGCATGCTCAAAACACATAAATCACTGTCTCATGCTGAGATGGAGAGCACTAGCACTGGATGGCAATAGGTGGAGATAAGTGGTGAGGATTTAAACCCGTCACACACACACACACACACACACACACACACACACAGAGAGAGAGAGAGAGAGAGAGAGAGAGAGAGAGAACATTCATCTTCCATGGATGCTGCTCACCCTGAGATTTGTTTGCCTGCCTGGAGACCAGAGAAACACAGCACTTTCCTGAGATTTCATCAAAGTCCTAAGTCCCAGTAAACCTAAAACATTTAGAAGGGCCCGAAAGGAAACGATTCCCACCAAACCTTGTGAAAACCTGACACAGAGATGTCATGTGATGACTACAAAGATTTACAGTGGTGTGTGCATGTGCTAGGGTTTTACATACTTTTTGCCCTCCACGTGTCTTGCAAAAATAGAATCAACTATGCAAAACACTAACTCTTCTTGTACCAACTGTGCAGAATCGGACAATATGCAAATTTAATTGGTTTGCCTAATGAATACAAGTAGCAGGATTCAATTTTTGTTTGGCACAGACTATGGATTGCCTGGATCTATAATTTCCAAATGATGATGACAATGGTGATTACAGCATGCTAACAGCAGGAAGCCAAAATACTGCAAGCTTACAAAGTACTATTATTAAATGCTTTGAGGTATCAAGCCAAGTCTGCGGCACAGGAAGATGAAATACGCACCCCAGCATGATCACCTATCAAAATTACCTGGGAGAACATGCCTTCTAAACTTCATCCATAAATCAGATGCAGAGCAACCTTCACTGGCCTAGATTGTCTGGAGGGGCAACTTTATTGTACATATGTATCTCTGTTTGCCATTTCAATCCAACATATAGGCAGTCTACCCTGTTGCAGTATCTGAAAGAGTCTAAAGCTACATTTGTACAACTGCCAGGACTACTGGAGTAACAGATAAAAAGAGAGCTTTCTACTCATCTTCCACCCTGATTGCCCCTACTATTTAAGCCATAATGGAAATACAGCTATGCATGCCAGCGTTTGTTTATATAGCTAAATTCAGCTGCATTATAATCCTAAATGTAAACTAAAGCAAAACTAAAAGGAGGCTTCAAATGTTAAGCTTGACTCAGGAGACAGATCTACATATATTTGCAAAAATTGGAGGTGTGGGGGTGCAAAAACTGCTTTGTGATTGCATGCAGACCATGGCCAACACTTTGCTTGCAACTGTGTTGCAGCCTCCTAGAGGTTTTTCAATAAGAATACGGGTAAAGAATTGCTCTGAATACTCTATTTGTAAAATTCCGTCTGGCAAGAAACATAGTGAAGAGGATCAAACCATTTTCCCAGCCTTAATATAATATGCCTGCCATAATATAACTCCACATGTATGAGAAAGTATTATCATATGCTTCTCCATCTATAGTATACAAATTAATATACTATACAAATTAGTAAATGATTATCTTGTATCTTCATGATGAGGAAGAAAACAGGGGTACAAGAAATGTATGTAGGATGCCACATACAACACACCAAGTCCAAGAAGCTCTTCCATTCTTTAAACTAAAATGCATGATGAATTAGTTGGGATAGTCTGTACATTTTCAAGGATGAGATGAAGAACCCCAAGCCTGCAGAACAGATTTGGCTTGCAAAACCTCCTCAACCCCCCTGAAGTCCCTGAACTTTCCCAAAGTAGTGCCTTAAAATGGCAGCTCCCAAGGTAGGGAGTGCCAGGCATTTGGAGAGAGGTTCCTCAGGAAGTGCTTTGGGTCTCAATGCGAGAGCAGATGCTAGTTATACCCACTCTTGCCATATGACCTCTATGAGGTTTCTTGGGAGGCAGCCTGGCCCTTTAGCCAAAAAAGGTCCAGTCTCACCCTTGACCCTTATTCTGAATATGCTGAAAATGAGTTCTGAGGGTCAAAGCTCTTATTCAAATGATGCCAAATTACTAAGCAAAATATCTCTATATACTGAGGATTATTGTACAGATGCTGCCCTCCTTCAGGGAAGTCTCTTCTTCTTTCGGAGGGGAGATGGGGCTAGAGCCTGGGAAAGTGTCCTTTTTGGACGATGGTTCCCAGAATGTTCTCACCTGCTGCCCTGTGCATGGTCATTTCCAAGGGCAATTATCATAACTTCTGATCTTGCAACTATGAGCCCATCAAAACATTTGGCTGACATAGCATTTGAGAGAGAGAGAGAGAGAGAGAGAGAGACGTCTGCTGCAAATTTATCTTCTCAATGGACTCCTGAAACCTGAAAAGAGCCTTTTGGTTTAAGAGGCAGATGACTGCTACTGGTGCCAGGTGCCTGGAAAAGACAGCCTATAGAATGATGCTTTGTCCTGTCAGGGAATGAGATCGTTTTTCTTCTTTTTCCTCCATTGTGCCTTTCAACTGAAGTCTCCAAGGCATGGGTTGAGGATATAGATGAAACAAACTTTTAAGCATTATAAGCATCTCATTCCATGATGGTTGGCATTGGCGGCAGCAGGACCAAGGCCAATTTCCAGGAAAGCAAGAAGTAATTCCATTGGCTTATTCATCAAGGGCTGTTGCTATTTGACCCTTTTTGTGTTATTCCTCCTTTGCTTGTCTTCTGGCTCTCATTCAAGCACCAGTCTCTTTGCTTTTTGGCTCAAATTCTTACAAGTTTGCAATGGCAGCAAGTCAGGGTGAAGTCTACTTTCATGAGGATACTGATTCTCTCCAAACTACTCTTATTGTGTCTACAGAATGAAATATCACCCCCACACCTTTTTCAGATGGACAAAAGAGACGGGAGCATAGTGTGACGTTCCCGTCAGTGTTGCACGATTTGGGGAAGATTTTCAGATGATGTTGCATGATGTCACAATAATCCCACCATTATCCCATGAACAAAGAGGCTATAAAATGCCTCTTTGTTCATGGGATAATGGTGGGATTATTGATGTCATCTGAAAATTTTTACAAAATCGTGAGACACTGACTATCGCACAATGCTCCTGTCTCTTTTGCCCCTGTGAAAAAGTCCACAGAGCCAGCACAAACCCAATGAAAACCAAGGGATTTAAAAAGAAACATTTACACAAATCTCTTACTGTTTTCCCATCCAAAAGGTTAACCTGCTTAACTTCAGCAGCATTGTAGATTCATATGTTCTCGAACAATTCATTGTTGTAAGAGAAGAAGCAAATGTCAAAGCTAACATTCTAATCAAAATGAAATCATAGCATGTGCTAACATACTTTTTAAAAAACTGAGACTGCAGTTAGCATGTTTACCTAAACAGCACATTAAAAAAATTCCCTAATGGAAAAGCTTGGAGGCTTCTTGAGAAATTCAATGTTCTCTGCCTAACAATGGGGCTTCTAGCCTCTCAGAGACTGGAGGCAATCTGGATCTCAAAGAAAGAATCTTTATGTTGCTAATGGAATTTAAATTTTATTTGCTGGGCTTTAAGATGCTTTGTCTCCCAGTATCCACACGGCCAGAAGGAGGAGTGACCTGCCTGCATGGATATCATCTTAACTGAGAACTACAACATCTTGACAAACTGCAGGCCTATGACTAACATTGTCATAGTTCTTTTTTTCTCCTGTATAATTTCAATATCTTTGCCTGATGAAGAAGTCAGTGGGGCTTTGAAAGCATTCAACATATATTTTGTGCATTTTGGTTCATCCAATAAAGGTATCACTGTCTTGTACATTTTGGATGTTGTTCTACTTTACCACATAGGTGTTACTTATTAAAAGAGAAATAGAGGATTGTTTTCATAAAATGAATGGTGCTGCTACTGCCAGGGAAAGAAGGCTTACATCTGGCTGTATTGCTTTTATGAATAATCACACATCTGCTGAAGCCCAAAATGTTAGATCACCAAACCAAAATAATAAGACACTAAATACTGTAAGGAAGTGTCAACACCCCGTTCCTAGTGAAGCAATTCTTAACCCAACCCCATTTGGTTCTGTTGCTAATGCTGAATATAGACTCTGATCTTTTTCTGATATTCTTTCCTTGGTATACAGGGGGGAGAGAAAAAGAACAACTGAGCAACCATGTTGAGTCTGGAAAAAGAACAGAGAATTGTTTTAAGCAAGGTAAAGTGAAAATGAATGAATCAACCACAACGACGGCAGAACAAAACACAAAATGAAAAGTGCCCATGAGAAACAAAAATTAGCCATGATAATCTTTCACAAAAAGTGCTTTGTTCGTTTGTTTTAACAAGTAGCATTCATGCTGAATTATTTACATGGTATTTATCTATGCATTCAAGGCTGGTCCCTGTTAAGCACAGAGTCGGAGTATTCTGCAAATTGTAGGGAGCTTATCTTCACAAAACCTCAAGCACTGTAAACTAAAACAACAAGATCTGGGGTGTCCCCAGCCTTGAAACCAACTACTCAAAAGAGAGCTGCCTGACAAAAAAAAAAGATAAGGGTGGGGAATTAAAAACAAAACAAAATGAATTTTTTATGCCTGCTATCCCTTGAAAACCACCACTTGAGTGGAAAGAGCCACAACACAGAAATCAGATTCAGATGATGCAGCATATAGGTTGAGCCTCCCTTATCCAGAATTCTGAAATGCAAAATATTCCAAAATCCAAAATTGGCCCCATGGTTGGCTGAGATAGAGACACCTTAGCTTTCTGATGGTTCAGTGTACATAAACTTTGTTTTATGCACAAAGTTATTAAAAATCTTGAGTATAAAATTACCTTCAGGCTATGTTTATAAGGTGTGTATGAAACATAAATAAATTGCACGATTAGATTTGGGTCCCATCTCCAAGATATCTCATTATGTATATATGAATATTGCAAAAATCTTAAAAACTCTTAAAATCTGGTCCTAAACATTTCAGGTAAGCGAGGCTCAACCTGTACCAGATTCCAGAAGTAACTAGTTACAAATAACAATATATTTCTAAATTAAATCCCTTTTTCCTAATTGTGAAGGTTAACTGGATTACATTAGGAAGGTTAACTAGATTACACTAAGGTAATAAACCTCACTTGTTTTATAGTGGAATCAACATTTTTATTCCTTTTGTATTGACAGGGCTGTGGCTGCAGTGCTGGTTCATGCTGCTGCCTCATGCTGTGGTGTGGATACTGAAATGCTAATGAGATGGAGGGAAGAAGAATGCATTTTGTCCCACAGGCCAAAGCTTGTAGTATTCAATTTTTTTAAAAAAAAAATAACTAAAAAGTAAATATTTTGAATTTTTTAAAACAGGAAAGAAAAGTGACTTTATTATCTTTTTTAAAAAGAAAAATCTTAGCTATGTACTTTGGGGAACTTCAGGACAATACCTAACTGTTGTTTTTTTAAAAAAGCAAATTTGTAAACTCAACTTTGCCTATTATATATACTGTGGACAGCCAAAACAAAAAACAAATGGGTCCTAGAACAGATCAAGCTTGAAATCTCCTTGGAAGCCAAGGCCCAGGACAGACTGGCAGGAAGCACTGTCCTTGGGCCAATTCTAGGGTTCTGAAGCGCCCGGCAACCGCACGCTCCGGAACCCTAGAATGTGCTGCCGTCGCTGTCATGACAGCCTCCTGTCCACGCACAGCATATAGACTTCACTGCGCTTCGCTTACATCTGCGCTTGGGATATGTGCATGGCATCCCAAGAAGAACCCATTTTTTCTGGGTTCTTTTTGGGCGGAGGGACGCTGCACAGTTTGGCTGCTGTGGCGTCCCTCCACAGGAAAACAGGCTGCATCCAGCCCGCCCTTTTGGGACGTTATGTACCAGGCCCAAGATGATAAAACTGAGGCTGTTGTACTTTGGCCAAATCATGACAATGCATGACTCATTAGAAAGCACAATAATGCTAAGGAAGGTAGAGGATAGCAGAAAGAGGGGAGGACCACACACCAGATGGATAGACTCAATCAGGGAAGACATGGGCCTGAATTTACAGGACCTAAGCAGAACACTAGATGATAGGGGTTCTTGGAAATGTCTCATCCACAGGGTTGCCATGAGTTTGGGTTGGCTCAAGGACAATTAACAACAATAGCAATTATGCTGTATGAAAAAAAGTCGGTGATGATTACTCTACCCTTACATCCTTGTACTGGGAGGAAGGCAGG
>NC_056527.1:91642352-91790490 GCF_019175285.1 Sceloporus undulatus | reverse complement strand
ATAATAATAATAATAATAATAATAATAATAATAATAATAATAATAATAATAATAATAAATCACTACCATAGAGAGGCAGCTGGGTTTGCACCCTGTTGTGGCAGAAACTCTATATTTTTGGCAACTAAGATCGATGAAATGCCAAATCAGGACTGAGTTGGAACTTAGTTCTCCTGGATGCAGAGACATTCTGTCCTTTTGTCTTTGTGTCATAACAATTTCCTATTTGCTAACATTGATCTGTCCTCCAAATATTCCATTTGAAACTGGAAACTTTACATTGGAAATGCTGGGACTCTTTGAGCAAAGGCCCTGCCTAACCAGAATTCACTTTGGCTGGGGAAGCTTGCATACATCCAAATAGTATTAGAACTAACCAAAGGCAACTACAGGAAATATGATTTTGTCCATGCATTGCAATGGCTGCTTGGTAGCTCACAAACAGATGTGAAACAAAGCAAATAAACTCCATACAATCTATATTTCTAAAATGTCTATAATTCTGAAAATCAAGAACCGTTTTAGCAATCATTCATCAAGGCTATGACACAGAACATGCTTTTCTTTTACTTTTAAGAAAGAATTGGAGTGTAGGATTCTAGGAATTGTAGTACAAAAAGAGAACCTGCCCAAGTTCTGTAAGAAACAGCAATCAGCTCCACACAGATGAAATCAGTTAAGCAGATCTAGCCAATGGCCATACTGTCTGGGGGATTATAGGAGTTGAAGTCCAAAAAAGTAACATCACCATCCTCTAGTTGTGAGTTCATGAAATTTCTAGTAATTAATTTGGGCTAAGCTTCAGAGCCCATTTTCATCAGTAGGGCTGAGCTCACATAAACAATTGACCCAACAACACTGACTAGCCAAAACAAACCACTCATCTATTTAGAAATAGAAGAACATGTCAGTGGTGTAAGGAAAGTGAACCTTTTGCATGTATTCTTTATTTTACAGCCACACTCCTCCTCCTTTAAGCACATCCATTCTGTACCACTTCTTCCATCTTTGATCACACATTTCTAAAGACACAAATAGACATGTGATACACAGTTAAATACAATACAGAACCATTCCTCTGAATGTGTACAGTATGCCTCTTACTCAGCAATGAGTAATGGTCGCACGTGGTCTTTTAATGCTTAATAGAGCTGGGTTTCCTTTTATATCAGGGATTCTCACACCAGTCTAAGCCTTAGAACAAATCTTTCTAGCAATTCCTTTTTTAGACTTCCACTTGCTTTTTTCAAAATTTGAAATATCAGCATGCCAAGAATACAGTCTTAAAATAATATGAAATTATTTAAAAGTACATGTTCATTTTGCCTTTTCTATAAAGAGTTCAGGGCAATGTTATTATACCAGACATTCTCATGTAGCCCAACTCTGTGAAATGAGTTGGGCTACAAGAGAATGTCTGGTTCAACCTCATAGCTGAATAGAGTTCTGAACCCAAATCTTCCCAAAGCCAGCTTTATACTCTGACCACTAAACTGCTCAGATATGGATAATGTCAGTTTTCCACACCTGAAATCTTAATGTCTAAGTGTAGTGTAGTGTGCCAGGAAGCCACTGTCTCTGTTAATAGATTGGAGTTAGTGAATACGTATATTCCAGTTCCTTGAACAACAACAACAGCAAAACCCACAAAGAAAAACTGGAAAGAGAAACAGCAATGGTAGAACCTGTAGAGGCAGAGTATCTTATTTGTGAGCAGGAAGGACGTACTAGGGATTTGTTCCCTTGTTTGGTGGCTCAGTTTGGAAAACTGGTGGGACACTAGAAGGGCAATACTGAGAATCAATCAGAACATTGTTGGTTGTTTTTTTTTTCCTCCATTGCAAGATGAAGATTCTCAATAGCTTTGTCCTTGAGTGTCCTTTGCCAGCTTCTTACACGCAGTGCAGTGGATGAGGAAGCATTGAAAAATCCCCAAACACTTTCTATTGTTTATTTCATTTCCTCCTTCTCCACCCCATTCCCCTCTGCTCTTGTGAGCCAGTGAAGCAAGAAAAGGATGGGAAAAACATTCAGAGAGGAAATTTAAAAAGGATGAGAAAATTAAATAGAGCAAATTTTATTCCCCCCTCTATTGCTTTTTAAAACAAGTTATTTGTAGAGAAGGGAAGGAAAGATATGCACACTATGGAGCTTTGTGAATGTCTATAATCGAAACCTAATAGGCATTTGTGCAGTCTGTACCTGCACCTAACTTCTCTGGGTTTAGCTGTGCTCATTCTGTACTCATGACCTTTTTAGCCATCTTATTTATTTGTAACCAATGTTTGCCCCACAGACTTCAGAAAAGAATACTTAGGCGTGTTACAGACTGCCTAAAAGCGGTGGTCTGCCAGCACTGCTGGTTGCTCCGCAAGGGAGCCGTAGCAGCCAAACCATGCGGCTCCCGCGCGGAGCAAAAAAGAAGCCCCAAAATTGCGCTTCTTCCCACGGCATGGTTATGATGCCACGAGGCGCCAATGGCGCATTCGCGACATCATAAGTGCCGCGCGATGTGCGGACGCTATGCGTCCAACACGTAATAATGGCAGCGCCTGTGTGTATAGGGCGCTGCCATTATTACGCCCCCGTCACGTGCTGGGGTGAGGTCGGTGTGGACGCTAGGTCCCTGGCCAACCCCTAGCACGTGATGGGGGCGCCTCAAGAGCCTGTCTGTAACGGGCCATAGATGATGTTCTCTGAGTCTGTCCTCACAACAACCCTGTGAAGTTGGCTAGGCAACAGTTGGCTAGGCCAAGCTCAGTCAAAGATTCATTCTCTATGTACTCTTGGTAACTCACAAGAGTTGCTCAAAGAGGAGATTGTAAATAAAGTGGAATCAAAGTCCACAAAAAGAGAAGAAGCAGAAGTCCCTAAGACTATTACAAGCCTATTTGTCACACGCTGAAGCTGTAACCAAGATCCAACACGTTTTGAAAGAGAAGAAGTACAATTTTAGAATATCTGAGAAATGTTGCCCAGGGCCAAACTTGTGTTGCAATGACATGAAATCCAAAGAAATGCAATTTGTGGTATGCAGATGGCTCTGCCACCCCCTCCCTCCTTCCCATCTCAATCCGAAGGGCAAAAGGTTTTGAATCAGCATCAGCAATTAGTGGACAATCAAACTGAAATTTAGTCGAAGCAAGACAAATGGGATCCTGAGGTGCAGCCCATCTTTCTTGGAGAAACTTCTGCTTCAGCAACAGGAATACAATCTGTCTGGAGTGGTATTGCCCTCCTCTTCAATAATTGGGTTCACCATTTGGGAATGCTCCTGGGTGTAGTATTTTTCCTGGATGCCAGGGCAGCAGTAACTGTATCCAGGAATATTTCCCACCAAATGTGGCTGGTATGCTAACAGTGTTCATCTCTGGAGAAGGCAGGCAGGATGAATAGTAATGGTATGTGGGTCTGCTTCTAAAGACTGGGAAATTTAGCTGATGTAGAATACAGCTATAAGGCTGTTAACTGGAGTGCTTTACTGGAAAACAGAGATCAGAAAGGTTACATTTTCACACGATAATGTCCAAAATCCCCCATTCAGCATAGATTTTGAAAATAATAGTCCAAAAAAGGCACATTTCCATACAGAAGAGTATGTGACTATAGCCATCCCTCCATCTTCGTGGACTTCGAGTCCATGTCCCTCAGAAATACATGAGGGGCAAAAGGAGAGTGATACAATGGGGTGTGTGCCTAAGGCATGTGCACAGCAGTGGGTGCAAGAGCATGCCACTATTGAAGTCAATAGGGACTCCAATGTTGGCAATTTTCCATATTCATGGGGGAGGGGGGGGGTCCAGAACGGATCCCCTGCAAAAATGGAGAGGCAACTGTACTGTAGTATCATCCTCTCTGACTTCTTATTTATTACTTTGTTTAGTTTAAGTACCTAGCTAACAACTCACTTTAAAAGTCCTGAATTGCGTGGGATCACTGTCTCCAAAAGACCCAATGTATGTATCAGTCCAATTTCTGCTATTCCCTGGAGAGGTTCTGTGGTGGATTCCATTTATATCTCAGGTTTGGTAGGAACATGCTAGAGTGGTTGACTTACCCAAGCTTTGGAAAAACTATTCAAGAGAGTTGAAAAGGGAGCAAAGATGTGTCAATTCACTCAATAGAACCACTAACAATCAAAGTGACAAAGGCTGCATCTGCACTGCAGAAATAATTCAGTTTGACACGACTTTAACTGTCATGTCTCAGTGTTATGGAATTTTGGGAACTGTAGTTTTGTGAGATATTGCTACAGAAGTTAAGAACAATAAAAAGGGGGTTTATTGTAAGGTAATAAAAGAACTGACAAATGTAATTTCAGAGCCATTGGCAATAATCTTTGAGAACTCCTGAAGAACAGGAGAAGTCCCAGCAGAATGAAGGAGGGCAAACATTGTCCCCATCTTCAAAAAAAAAGGGGGGGGGGGGCGGAGAGGATCACAACAATTATTGCCCAGTTAGTTTGACATCAGTACCAGGAAAGATTCTAGAGCAGATCATTAAACAGAGAGTCTGAGAGCATCTAGAAGACAATTCCATAATCACAAAAAGTCAACATGGGTGTCTCAAAAACAAGTCATGCCATCTGATCACCCCAGCTTGGTCGACGAAGGGAATGTGGTAGACATAGCATATCTTGATTTCAATAAGGTTTTTGACAAGGTCCCTCATTATATTCTTGCAAATAAGCTAGTAAAATGTGGGCTAGACAATACAACTTGTAATTGGTTAACCAGCTGAACCCAAAGGGAGCTCAGCAATGACTTCTCTTCATCTTGTAGATAAGTGACCAGTGGGGTGCCACAGGGTTCTGTCCTGGGCGCAATGCTGTTCAACATCTTTATCAATGATTTGGATGAAAGAATAGGGGGCATGCTTATCAAATTTGCAGATGATATAAAATTAGGAGAAATAGCTAATACCCCAGAGGACAGGATGAAAATTCAAAATGACCAAAACATATTAGAAAGCTGGGCCAAAGCTAAGAAAATGAATTTCAACATGGAGAAAAGTAAGGTACTCCACTTAGGACAAAAAAAAAATGAAATGCATAGATATAGGGTGGGGGACACCTGGCTTAATAAGACTACATGTAAAAGGGATCTAGGAGTCCTAGCAGACCACAAACTGAACACGAGTGAACACTGTGATACAGCAGCTAAAAAGGTCAGTATGATTCAAGGCTGCATCAATAGAGGTATAGTGTCTAGATCAAGTGAAGTAACAGTACCAATCTATTCTGTTTTGGTCAAGCCTCACTGGAATACTGTGTCCAGTTCTGGGCTCCACGGTTTAAAAGGGATGTTAACAAGCTGGAGTGTGTCCAGGGGAGGGCAACCAAAATAGTGAAGGCTCTGGAAACCATGCGCTATGAGGAGAGACTTAGGGAGCTGGGGATGTTTAGCCTAGAGAAGAGTGGGTTAAGAGGTGCAAGCTTGTTTTCTGCTGCTCCAGAGTATAGGACCCAGAATAATAGATGCAAACTACAGGAAAAGAGATTCTACCTAAACATTAGGAGGAACTTCCTGACAGTGAGAGCTGTTCAACAGTGGAACACACTCCCTTGGAGTGTGGCGGAATCTCCTTCTATGGAGGTTTTTAAACAGAAACTGGATGGCCATCTGTCAGGAGTGCTTTGATTGTGAGTTCCTGCATGGCAGGAGGTTGGACTGCATGGCCCTTGTAGTTTCTTCCAATTCTATGATTCTATGATTCTATGATTTAGCCTTCTGGTGCAACAACAAACTACAAGTCCCATAATTCCATAGCACCAAGCCATGGCAGTTAAAGTCATGTTAAAATGGATTATTTCTGCTGTGTGGATGCAGCCATAGTGATACTCTCAGATTCTAAAAAAAAATTTTAAAGTATAATCTTTCCACAAAGCAATGCAGTTCCCATAATCCCATGGCATTAGCTATGCTGGCTAGGGTTACAAGAGTTCCAGCCCAACAACATCTGGGGGTCTATACAATTCCCACCCAATTTATATCTTGTTGTGAATTATCTTGAATGAAAAAGGCAGGGTATGAAAAAAATCAAATAATAAAGAATTAAACAATAAATAATAAATAATATTATTATTTAAATAATAAATAATTCTGTGACAGTTCATCTATATTTTGAGCAAAAGAAATATGCAAGTAGAGCAGCAATTCCCATGAAACTCAGCATGGAGAATTATGAGCAATTTGTTCAAAAACACACAGGGATTTGGCTCTTCGCTCTTCAGAATCTGCATTTGAGATTTTGGATGATGTTTCTTGATTAGAAAGGTTTCTGTGGAAAATGTTTCTCTGTTCACATTGTTGTTGTTTTTTAAAAGAAATGAGAGCAAATTTCCTCTTGGCACTATAGTCATATCTAACTTTGATCCTGAAGCAGCAACAAGAGCTCTGTACAAATGTAATGAGATGGGAGCCGTGCTGTAAGGGAAAAGTTTGTTCACCCACTTCAAATCAAAAGGCTGCTATTTATTGCATAGTTGCAAAGGGGACAACAAATCCTACAAAATGCAAATAAGATGCCCTGAAATGAGGTGACACTATTGCTCATATTCAGATAGATCCATCCATCCATCCATCCATCCATCCATCCATCCCTTCTTCTCTCTTTCTGCTCTGCTAATTGAGTGTAAACTACTTTTACAATTTGAATTCAAAGACATAGCAGTGTTAGTCTGGAAAATCAGTATGCAAAGGATCCTGTAACACCTTTGAGACTAAGGAGTTTATCTCATTGGCTTTACTCCCACAATAGATACACGATGTAACTTTAAGAAAGCGGATCTTATCACATTTCTCCATCACCAGGGAGTATATACAGCCCGTTTGCAACCTGGGCTTCTCTGGGCTTCTCCCACATCTTTTCAAGAATCAGATTTTTCTGATCTTGAACAGATGTGGCAGTAGCCCAGGTTGCAGACAGGCTGCATACTCCCTGGTGATGGGGAAATGGGATATCTGCCTTCTTAAAGTTACATCCCACTTCTATCGCAGGAGCAAAGCCAATGCAATAAACTCCTAACTGAAAGAAAGAAGATAGTAGCATGAGCTTTCATAGACTAGAGCCTACTTCTTCAGATGCATTCATAGACTTTAATCTATTTCTTCAGTTGCATCTGAGGAAGTAGGCTCAAGTCTATGAAAGCTCATGCTACCAACTTCTTTCTTTCATTTAGTCTCAAAGGTGCTACAAGATCCCTTTGCATACTAATTTAAATTCAGTTTGCACCAAGTGAAGTCAGCTGAAGGCAAAATGAAAAAAGAACAGGAGGAGGAGAGAGAAACTGGGACATTTTAAAAGTGGCTTAAAAAATGGAACAAGGGGGATTAAACAGGCCTTTCTCTGCCAAATCAGGATAGTTGGAAGGTTTGGCCCACAAGCTGGAACTCCTGGAACAGGATCCATGGGGACTCTGACTTAGCAGCTCTTACCAGCCATCAAAGCCTGTCATTAAATTAACCACCTTGCGCATTTAACAAAAATGGAACAAATGCCACATTAAATTGGGAAACTATCAGAAGCTAGAAACATTACTTTTTGGACTACAAATCCCAGAATGTCCCAGCCAGCATGACCAGTGACCATGCAAGATACAGTATATGTTGTCCAAAAAAGCATGAGCCATCCCACATCAGGATGCAAATAAGAGGTTTGCAAATTTCAATTTGCGATCACCATGTGAAGCTTCAGGCATACAGTTCCCCCTTACCAGCAGTCTAGCCCACCCAGAAAAGGTGCTACTGTTCAATCTTTTGAGTTTAAGTGCTAACTGCTCCTTCAAGGGATAGAGGGAAAAGGGCAAACTCTCCGCAAACTCACTTTCTGGTGCCACGTACACTCCTTTCCCATACTTTTCAGCAGAGACCTCAGGAAAGGCCATCAGTGCTGCCTTCAAGCCTGCAAATACCACTCTGCCTGGTCTGTGCAATGTCTTTTTAATGAGCCATATAATGCTCTTCAAATTATGTTGGAATCATTACTTTTTCTAGAATGAGACAGATTTCTCCTCAAATCCTGAGGCGATGCCAAAGTGGCTTGTTATGCTCCTAAGCGCTCTCTCTGTTTTGTAACTGTGTCAAGGCTCTGTGGTGCAACTCGGTGCTGCCGTTAGCCTTTGCACACTCACACAAATGAGCTGGCATGAACCAGTCTCTCTCTCCCCCTCTCCCCATTCTTCTTTTTAAAGAAGGAGAGGAAAAAAGGGCAGTCAGAAAAGCAACCCTCCCCAGCATAAAAGCAATGGGTTCTTAACTGAATGGGTCAGATGCAATGACAGGCCTCAAAGTGATGAGCGTGGGTGAAGGATGGAGGTGCATACAAATATGTTAAGGCGCCACTAGCAAAGATGAGAAAGAATGGGAGAGAGGCAAGAGCCAAGGACGTGGCCAAGAAAAAAACTGGCCCCAGTGTACTTCACAAAATTAATTACCATTCCTTCATGGAGTGCCAGTTGCTGGCTAGGCTATACTCAGAGCACTCTCCAATTTATTTACTTAATTATTTATTAATCCTGGCTCTTTTAAAAATAAAAGCACAGCATATTATAAATCAAGGAGTGCAAGAATTTCAGCATGTAATTGTTATAAAACAATAAACATAAGGAAGCTAAAAATACTAGGGTTGCAAGTGTTCCATAGGAGCAGTCCCAAGAGGCTAGAGACTATGGATATTACTGCATAAGGCGCTAGTGATGGAAATGGACTCGAATTACAACATATCATCCTTCCCCCTTTCACAAGACATCAGCACTTATCCATTGCTGAACAGTTGTCCTATCATTATTATAACGTAATTTCGCCTTGACGAGAGAAACCGTCAATAACAACCAATATTCACGTGATTCTGCAAGTGCAGATTGCTTTAGTGCTACAGTAGTGAGATTATAAGGCTGATATCGTGGGAATGGGCATGTCAAAAACTGTTCTCCCTGCTTCTGTTACATCACAAAGCTTCCAATTTATTGAATAAGATTTTCACAGGATCCACTGATGCTGGATAAAAGAGTGTGTTGCTAACTATAGAACCACCAATTCTAAAACTTAAAACAACAGCACGGAAATCTAAACTCCTGACTCATCAGAGATGAGTTTTCCAAAGAATCTCTTGATTACCAGTCTGATCTCGTCATTGAGAGATTTCGGAAGATTTTTTTTTAATTAAAAAAGCGAACAAAGCAGGAAAAAAAGAGGCTGAAGGTGAGCCTATTAAACATTGAGCAGAAAACTGAGACCGGAAATATTCATCACACAGCAAGGACTACTGCGCTATTAAAAGGTAATGCAGGAATAAGTGTTTTCATAGCATTATTGTTACCGTTGTAATCATGTTGAAGAAATTGTGCAAATAGAGTGCTAGAGCACCCTGATGCAGTAATGTCCTACATCTCCCACAATTTTCCAGCCAGCATGACCACAAACAGAAAGCTGTACTGCCCTGGTATTTCATAAACAACTGAGTCAAATGAAGCAGATTCCATTATTTACAATGGGACCTGCAACAAAGTACTACAATATGGATGGCTCCTGTTCATGAGTCTATCCATTCATCCATTCTCTTTTCCAAAACATTTCATTCCATTCCATTCCTTCCCTCCTCTTGTTTTCTGTTCTCCTTCCCAACACATTCTGCATTTCATTTGCACCATGCATGGGGAATCTTCATGAGGATGTTATTTTATTTTCTTAGGTTCCATGAATTTTACACTTTTGCATATCTCGAGATTTGCCCAAGCCAGCAGATACTTCATTCTTGTGCCTGAATGATGTCATTTTGGCTGTCAGTGTGGTGGTCCATAGTTAATACAACATATCATGTCTAAGACAAACCATTACTTAGTTTGAATGCAGCCATAATCCTGATCCTCAAACCTCAACTCGCCTCTTTTTAGGAAGAAATTTCCTCTCTTCCCAGCATGAGTGGCAGAGACAGGAACTAATTCTGCTCAAAGCCACAGAATTATGAAATGTATTTTGTCTCCTGGTTCTAGTTCTGAATTCATAATACTGTGGTTTTGAAAAGTACCCTGAATAAGGCATTAAAAAATGTCTCTGACAGTGTAAAATCACCGGCCATGCCTTCAACACTTCCAAATAATAAGCATATAATAACAGCTGTTTAGCCAGAGCCTATGGATGCATTTGTCATCACCCATTGCCATGGCTCCATCCTACAGAATCTTGGGATTTATAGTTTTGTGAGTCACCATGAAATTTTGGCAGAGGTTAAAAAACCTTGTAAACTACAAATCCCAGGACTGCAGAGGATGAGGTTACAGCACTTAAGGTGTTAAACTGCATTATTTCTACAGTGTAGATGCACACTGTTACTTCTACTGGAGAGGTGAGATGTGACCCTCTTTCTCCCAGGTCTTACTACAGAACAGCCATCATTTTAATATCCTTCAGTATCTTCTAGAAGTAAACTGGTATGCCTACAGTTTCAGAAAGGAGAAATCCAGGGACAAATCAAAGCAATAGGTAGGAAGAAACCAGAACCAGGAGTTGCTGCTGCCCTGCATCCCACTTGGCAGATAGCAGAGGGCATCACATACACCAAGAAAAACTGCAAATGCAGTTACCAAGATGATCTATGCCAGCACATGTCTGCATTCATGTTTCACTCCAGCAATGCCAAATGCTGTTGTACAAGCCCACCTGCTATCCCCAAGACTTGCACCCCTGCTTCCCACATATTAAAATATACTCAAGTCCAAAGTTCCACTCTAGCATCCCTCTCAGCAATATGCAAGCAATGGGAGGGTGGCTACTGTCATGCGTGCTGGTCTTTTGTAAAAGTCTGCACATTTTGTAAAAGTCTGCACAGATTTCCCAGTCCAGCATATCAGAAACTAGCACTGTAGTTGGCAAAATATTCAAATAGAGAAAATTTAGGTTTGGACCTGGGCATAGGGATATGAATTACAGGAATGATGGGCATCCCTGTTCCTCTTGGGGGGAACGTGATACTTGCAGTATTTGACCCAGCAAACACCACTAGATGGTAGCAAAGTGCCTCAGCCAGTACAAGCAAGCTGGAGTGGAACCTTCACCAGAAGAAAGTCTTGGAACTTATTCACAACCTTGGCATTTCTCATAGCTATTTGTGTATTTATCTATTTATTTTTCATGGCTTCTGCCTTTCACCCATAAGAATAAAAACCAGAACAGATAAAACGAGACACAAAAGCTGTACTGCTAAAGCAAAATTAAACAAAGCATTATTTGTATACTGAAACACTTGAAAGGTCAATTAAAATTGTATTTTTAAAGTATAGCACCAATCCACTGAAAGTCTCTTTCTCAGCAGCTGAGCAATTCTTGAAAGCCTTTCTGAATAAAAAGAATGTGGCCTACCTGCAGAAGTACACCAAGGAGGAGGTTGGTCTTGCAAGAAATTCTTCTTGTAATCCAAGAAAGTAATTTTGAACACAAGGTAACTCCATTTCAAGAGGTGCAAGTATGGCCATGAAACCCACTGGGTGACCCTGGGCAAGTCACATACTCTCAGCCTCAGGAGAAGGCAATGGAAAACCTCATCTGAACAAATCATGTCAAGAAAACACCTTATGGCTGCCATAAGTTGGAAATCACTTGAAGGGACCACACACACACACACACAAAAGCAATGGCCTCTTAAGGCAGAAGGAGACCCCTTGGGACATGTATAAGAATCATTCTTGGCTTCAGAAAAGGATGGCAACAACTGGACTATCAGAGGCATCTAGTACTGATATTCCGATATGAAGGCAAGTGTAGTGTGCCTTATTTCCAAGACATGCCCTAAGCAGGGTGAGGATGCTGTCATTCTCAGCAGATACTGTGGAACTGGTAGTATGGTGAAGAGGTGAATGAAAACAAAGATGTGTGTCCCACATAGCATGTCCTGTGCCTCCTAAAGCTGGGCTGCTGCCCTTGGGTGCAGTGGAAGACACTGTACTGTTATCAGTGTAAAAGTAAAATTTAGCTGCCAGATAGTTGGATTCTGTGTATGGAATTGGAGGCTGGGATGCCATCATGCCTTGTGTCTCAGAGAGAAACATGTATTGAGTCTACCCTGTAAAATTCAGTCAAGCCTAAACCTCACCCATCAACCAAAGGCAACCATTTCAGCAGGTTGCTTGAACTGTTTCTATCCCAACTGGCCATTATAACAATGAATGTTGTTGTTGTTGTTGTTGTTGTTGTTGTTGTTGTTGTTGTTGTTTAATGCCTTCAAGTCATTCCTGACTTGGTGGCTCTATCATGTGGTTTTCTTGGCAAGTTTTTTCAGAGGGGAGTTGCCATTGTCATCCTCTGAGGATGAGAGAGTAAGACTTGCTCAAGGTCACCCAGTGCTTTTTCATGGCCAAGCTGTGATTCGATCCCAGGTCTCCAGAGTCCAAAACTCAAACCATTAAACCACTTCCTCTGTCTTTATCCCTTCCTCCTTGTATGCCATGACTGAAAGTGAGATTGCAAGGCTGAGAACAGGGACTGCTAGTTGCCCTCTTGGTCAAAGGATAAGACATTTAAATGAACAAATGAGCAAACAAGTAAGCAAACAAACAAACCAGCTTCTTTTTTGTGGTCTGAGACTGCAATGTCTAGCACATGTGGAGCTTCTGGTCTGGAAGCTAGATGAACAAAGGTGTCCAAGAAGAGTGAGACAACAAAGGCTGAGCAGGACACAAAGAGATCTGTTGCAGTCACCACCATCCTGTACAATGTGCCTTTTATATCATGTTAGGGAGAGCATGAAAGTGTCTTGGCAAGCAATGAGGCCAGGCTCCAAAGAACAGAGCTAGTACAACTGGAGTGCTTGACAGTGCTCTACCAGTGCTAGCCTGGAATCATCAACATTATCATCCATAATACTCAAATGGGGCCAATCTACACAGAGCTGACAAGGCTGGGGAGATCCAGTATAAATTACTGGGGCGCAGCAGTCCAGAAATGGACCCAGGACCTGAATATGTTGCATATAGTTTTGGGTTTTTTCAACAATATCAATATTTATTAATCAATAAATGTTTTGACATCTAGTGTAGAAGAAGTGACTTTTACAGAAAATAATACTGATATACAAAATTTGAAATCATATGTAAGGACTTAGTCTATCTTCCAGGAGCTCAAAACTGCTGCCAGATGGACCAGATAAGGAAGCTAGACTTCTCAGGTGTTGCGTCTGCAGCTGGTGAGCAAAGTGGCCTGACTGTGGAAGCAAAGGAAAGTTCTCCTTACTCCAGCCAAGCTAGGCTCCAAGCAATTGTAAGCACTGGAGATCTTCCATGTTCCCCTGATCTTGCATGCATCTCACTATCCCTGCCCCCCCCCACTCATCCACCCACTCACCTCCCTCCCTTACTGCCAGGAACACCATGTATACATCCATCAGGAGGGCTCCAGAGTATCTTCCCAACCTGAAAAAGTCAGGGAGGGAGGGAAGCAGGAGAAGAGACCATTCCTCAGATCTCTCTCCGTCATGTACAGTATATCCAAGATATCCATTCAGCCCAAAGACACCATACGAGCCACAGAAGGTTATCTGTCCATCTGGTGGCCCACAGTCACCCACCTGCCCATCACACAGATTTCCTACTGATAAACAGCTGGGCTGGGGGAAGAGTACCTTTTCCCCCCTACCAGGGCCTGAGCCTGTTCTCAGTGTCCCTAAGCCTGCACACTCAGCAGAATCTGGTGGTGTATCTTTTCCTGACTCATATCACTTCAAGCATATTCACTCAGGCTGGTGTGTTTGAATGCTCCTCCATGAGGAGAAGTCAACTCACTGTACATAAATCAAAGATATAGTTGTGTTAGTCTGGATCAGTATGCAAAGTGATCCTGTAACACCTTTGAGAATGAGACAAAGAAGCTGGTAGCGTAAGCTTTCATAGACTTCATCAGATTCAGGGAGTGAAGTGCCTAGGAACAGATCTTTATAGCTATGAATGAGCAGACTGTATGTGTGAATAACAATAGAAATGCAAAACTTCTGGATATGGTGATGAGATAACAAGTTCAGTTTTAACAATGGTCCTTGGGGGAACAAAGGCAGGAGGAAAGTTGTTACCTAAAGCCAAGATAACCACATGAATAGTTGAAGGAGGTATAGGAATGTGGTGTGATGCTGACTAAGAACCAGAAAGGAGATGTGATTACCTGGCTAAGAGACTCCTCATGAAGCTGGGGTGTTAACCAGGGTAGTGTGCCAGGAAACTATTATCTCTGTTCAACTCACTGTTGGTTGAAGTTTGTGGATATATTCCAATTCTGCTGTTTATCTTGCCAATCTTCCTTTGTACATTTTTTGTTCAAGGACTGCTGTACTGAGGTCCAAGATGGAATGCCCAGGAAGACTGTGGTGTTCGGAAACTAATTTTTTGTTTTCCCATTCACAGAGTCATAGAATCGTAGAGTTGGAAGAGACCACAAGGGCCATCCAGTCCAACCCTCTGCCATACAGGAAATCTCAATCAAAGCATCCCCGACAAATGGCCATCCAGCCTCAGTTTAAAAACCTCCAGGAAAGGAGACTCGACTACACTCTGAGGGAGTGTGTTCCACTGTCGAACAGCCCTTACTGTCAGAAAGTTCCTCTTAATGTTGAGGTTGAATCTCTTTTGCTGGAGCTTGCATCCGTTGTTCCATGTCCTGTTCTCTAGAGCAGCAGAAAACAAGCTTGCTCCTTCCTCAATATGACATCCCTTCAAATATTTAAACAGGGCTATCATTCCTAATGTCTCATTGATGTCTGTTTGCTGATGGAGCAGAGACTAGCCTGTTTGCCCAGTGTAGAGTGCTGAAGGGCATTATTGACAGAGAATGGCATATATCATATTAGCGGATGAGCAAGTAAAAGTACTGCTAATATTGTGGATGATGTGATTAGGTCCTGCAATAACATTTTCTGTGTATATGTGTAGGCAAAATAAGCATCAGAGTTTGAGTAAGGTCTTGTATCTGTCTCCCCATACATGTTTTGTGTCCTCCTGTTTGAGATTGGGAGGAAAGCTATTCTGTCAAGCCAGAAATGCATCCCAATGTGCTAATTTTCAATGTGTAGAACACTGAATACCACCTTATGAGAAACAGGACCATCACTTCTAGCCTGAAATGGTATAGGTAACAAAAGTCTTTACGCTTTGGCTCTATGGAAGGTATAAACTCAACCTGTTTCTGTTTAACCTGCTCTGCTGCTTTGTTACAGAGTAAATTCAGCTTTGTTCAGTCTCAGTTAAAGCTATCCCAGAAAGGAATGCCATTTAAAATAAATAAATGGAGGCAAACATCAGGAATAAACTCTTCCAGAACATGGCCACATAGTCCAGAAAACCCACAGAAAACTATGGATGCCAGCCATGAAAACCTTTAATTTCACAAAATAAATAAAAGTTGTTCAGATTTGCTTTGAATTTCTACACCTGAAGAATTCTGTGTAACTCAAAAGCTTGCCCCCAGCATTTTAATGCTCAAGTTGTTACTGCGCTTTTTCTATGGATATTTGCCTGCTTGGACTCTGATCCTTCAGATTTGCACATTCTACTTTCACACCCTCTTCTCCTCTCCAGAGATCATTTGATTCCGATAATAGAAAGCAAACCACACAGTATTTTTCCATGCACACAACAATCTATAAAAAAGCGTTCTCCTCCTCCCTTCCCAGCCCTCTGACTGAACGAGGCAGAGGGAATGAGAGTCTAGATCATTAACATAAAGCCAATCAGCCAAACAAACATGTGCGTCATGACATCATTTGCCCAAAATAACAGTGGAAACGAATCGTTTTATTCATCTCCGATTTTGCCCTTGCCAACGGTAATGGCAGCCACAAAAAAGAATGCCAACTGACAGGCGGTTGTTTAAGTCTCCATTACCACATCATTTAGTGCAGCAGGGCCTAGCTGCCTCCCTCTTCTTCTTGACAAGGCTGAAGTTATTTCCAGCTTCAGGGATGGCAGGGAGTGCTGAGATGGAGGAGATGGTTAGTGTTGTTCACGCCCATCAGGCACAGGAAGACGGCAGGAGTTTGTGTGACCTTGGGTCTATCACTCTGCCTAACCTTTGTGGCAGGAAGAAGTCTCAAAACACAAACAAAGCAGTTCAGTGCCATGTTTTTTCTTCCTAGCCACAAGCACTATTTTTTTAATGAATGAAAAAGGAAAAAAATACCCAAACAATCCAGAGAAAAGTGGGAGGAACAAAAGGCTGGTGGACAGCCTACATGTGTGCCTTGCCAGTATCCATCTTGGACTGTGGGTAAGCCATACCTGGTTCCAGGCATGGATTGTATGTTGATTGATCAACATACCTGTTGTAAGATAAATCTTCCAACTGGACATGCCAGTTTTCCTTTGAGAAGCTCAAGGCTCATTGTCTCTCCCTCTCCTCCTCCATTTTATCTTCCAAAGTCATGTCAGATTGGTTAGGCTGGTGTACCTAATCTGGTGCCTTCTGAATGTGTTTGAATATGGTTCAGATCAAACCCAGCCAATGTGATCTGTCATAGCTGGTAGCTCTCTTGCTCTGCATGCATCTTGGACTGCATCTTTACAATTTAGATTAAAAACCTGGAGTAGATTCACTGCTCCATTGACATGGAAGCCACCTGGCACCACAACTAATCCCCACACTGGCTAGGGATGAGTTCAACGTAAAGCCACTAGACTGGGGAAAGCTGGGTTAATCTGAGAGTGTGTGACTGGGCCAAGGCCATTCAATGAGTTGTATGACTGAATAGGAATCTGAACCTAGATCTCTGTTGTATATGGTACCTTAGTACCGAGGAAATGCAGGCCCCCCCTCTCTCTCTCTCCATATATATACACACACACACACGGACACGCACATACATACATACATACATACATACACCTAATAATTCCGTTATCTGGCATTTTTCAGGTAAACAGACAGTCCCAACAACCAACAACAACCCAATAATCCCCCCCCCAAAAGTAAATACTTTCTCGGATCCCATATGAGAGAAAAGTGGGATATAAATATATAAATAAATACACCTTTATAAATAAAATAAATATTTAGTAATAGCATTTATAAATAAATATATAAATAAAATTCGCATGAGAAATAGGTTTTAAAATATGTTTTACACTCACCACTTACACAGTCAGTTCTGTGATTCATCATGATAGTTCCCACAGTCATGTCTCCCAATGAGAATCCAAAAACATAGGCAGCTATGTTGATCCGTATCAGCAGACCGATTCTAGTAATTTTCACTTCTACCAGATCTTTTGTAAAACTAATGCATCCCAGTTACTTATTTGAAATGCAGCTATTTTCAATAGTTTTCTTTACCACAATATGTTGTTGCTAGGAAAATCCACCCTACCTACTATGAGGATTTCAGCTAAGGGCAGAGTGGGAGTTTTGACCATTTCTGCTAAGGCAAAGGTCCCAGAGCTTTGACCTTGCAAATCTCAGCTCAGGCACAATGCTATGCTATGGCAATTACTGCTACAGGTTTTCTTGGTATCTGATGTACCCCACTCATTCTGCAGCGAAGCATGAATTTTTTCCTGCATTAGCAAGAGAAGCGTAACTGCAGGACCAGCACAGACTGAAATATAGGGTATGAGCTGTCAGTATGGGGTAATGTTTTGCCACAAACCAACTATTTCTTTTTCAAAGATGCTACATTTGGGGATATGGAGCCACCACACAAAATGGGGGGTGGGGGGGAAGGAAAGCTGAATCACACATGTACCCAGTTTTGGCAGGAAGGAGAAATTAATGCATGAATGAAAGGATTAAAACTGTGAGGGAAGGCATACGAAGGAAGAAGGTTTAAATTGGGAAGCTTTATCTCCACAGATGCCCCATCTTTCCTTGATGAATAGGCAGTTAGATGGGTAAGCGCTGTCAAGAACATCAGAAATGAGAGTCTGGTACTTTTAATCAGGAGGTATTCATGAGGAAAAGGCTTCACTCATAGGGGGAAAAAAGAGCAACATGAACAGAAGATGGAAGCTAAATGCTGCAAGCCATATCATCACATCAGATTTTTTCCCCCCTTTTGAAGTCAGACTGTGGCGGGGGTGGTGGGGGGAGAAGTGACAGAAGGTGGTGGTTGGTGGGGAGTTACAGAAAAGGTTCTGCTAGTTTCCAAGGAGAATCTATAATCTTCAGAGATGGAACAGCCCATCTGAGCAGACAATATCTCTTTTCGTCAGTGGCATCAAAGAAGGCTGCAAGCAAGCAGAATGGTGAAGAGGAAAGTGTTGCTTTAAATAGAATTTCCTCGCAACATACAAAGGTTTGGCACAAGGGAAAGAATTTTGAAATTACATTTGTCCCAAAACAGACAGACTCTTTTAAGCATTCACTGTATGTGCAGCTTGGCTTACTTGCAAAAGTGATCTATAGCATTGTAAGCCACTCTGATAGCCTTTTGGCTGAAGAGTGGGGTATAAATAAATAAATAAATAAATAAATAAATAAAACTTATATATATCCTCTTCTATCATACATGTACACACTATAGTCTTCATTCTATATAGACTGCTTGTTCTATGTCTTTCTAGGAGTTTTTGTAGATAATTCAGTGTCTTTTTAGTCCAACACACAAATCTTTCTTAGCTCTTGGACCGACTGGGCCATCTCCACGACAGGAACATGGGGTTCCAGCATTTATATACGTTTTACTACCTCTAGGTCAGGGTATAAATTGAACAGCAGATATTGTGGTACTGCAGCTCTCAGCAGCCCTAGCCATCACAGCCAATAGTAAGGAATGCTGGGAGCTGCTGTCCAACAGCATCTGAAGGGTGATATCTATGATAGCTATATGGAGTTCCAGTATGCATATATGAAAGCTGACACCAGGGTTTGTGAATATTTAACAGTATTTTTCTTTATTTATTTGTATTAAAATTTGTACTGTGCTTGCCCAGGCAAAGTATCCACTTAAGGTGGTGTGTGTTGTGTGCCTTCAAGCATTTCTGATTTATGGCAACATGTGGGGTTTTACACTATGTTGATATAACATTGCTAAGACAAAGCAATACAGTCAGTCCTTCTTATACACAGGTTTTTTATACATGGATTCAAGCATCCACGGTTTGAAAATCTTAAAAAGAAAGTATAAATTTCAAATATCAAACCTTGATTTTCCATTTTTTATAAGGGACACCATTTTGCTATGTCATTATATTTCATGGGACTTGAGCATCCACGAATTTGGTTATCCACGGGGGATCTTGGAACCAAACCCCAGCATATAACAAGGGTCCACTGTATAATACTGTAATAACAAAAGCCCTGCTGACTTACTCTGGGTCGAGCCCAATGTTTCAATTGTCAGAACTGTACTTCCTTGGCTGTTACCAGAATTGGAACAGAGATTAGAAGTCACTATATACAAATAACCAGGTGCTTGTAATTAATTCTTTTTTCATCAACAAAGACATAAGTACATCGCACTATGACTGTAATGTAATGAGAGATATGTTCACAGTCTTTGTGATCTAAGTAAGTTTTTAGTGTAATTTTCCATTACTTTTCTAGTTGTGGGATTGTTGTGTACCTTTTAGTCATTTCCCACTCATGGTGACCCTAAGGCCAACTGAATATAGGGATTTCTGGAACTGAGAGTGTGTGACTTGCCCAAGTTCAATAACTGGGTTTCAATGGCTGAGTGAGAACTCTGATCTCCAGAGCTGTGATTTAATCTTCAAACTACTACACAATGCTGGCTCTCAATGCAATGTTCATACCGCTCTGTAATACTTTCTGTATCCAGTTTTGCAGAACCCATCCACGTATATGTGTGTGCCTTCAAGTTGCCTGTCAACTTACGATGACCCCCATGAATTTCATAGGGTTTTCTAAGGCAGGGAATACACAGAGCTGGTTTACCAGTGCCTTCCTCTGAAATATTGGCGCGTTACAGACGCACTGAAGCGGCGTGCTAGGGTTGCCTCGGTACGTATTAGGGTTGAGAACCCTAATACGGACCGAGTCCGTACAAAATGGCGGCGCCTGTTCCACACGGGGGCCGCCATCTTGATGTAGCGGATGCATTGCGAATGCACGTTGCATAGCGCAAATGATGCAGTGAGTGTGCCATTGGCCCCTCGTGGCATCATTAGCGCACCGTAAAGAGAAGCGCCATTTTGGGGCTTATTTGCAGCGCAGCAGAGCCGCGCGGTTTGGATGCTGGGGCTCCTTTGTGCTGCAACCGGCAGCGGCGGCAGACCGCCGCTTCTCAGCACTCTGTAACGCGCCATAGTCTACTGCACTTGGTGTTTATTGGTTGTCTCCCATCCAAGTACTAACCAGGGCTGAGCCTGCTTAGCTTCCAAGATCAGATAGGCTCTGTTGTCTTTAGGATATTTAGACCCCTTCTCAACTATGTACGCTCAACTATGTGTGTGTGTCTGTGTATGTACATATATACAGTTCACCCTCTGCATCCATGGGTTGAAAATATTAAATAAATATATGTAAAATCCTAAAAGCAAACCTTGATTTTGGCATTTTATATAAGGGACACCATTTTACTACATCATTATATTTAATGGGACTTGAGGATCCATGGATTTTGGAAGCTACAGGGGATCCTCAGAGGCTGGGACCAAACCCCAATGAATCCCAAAGGCCCACTGGATAAATATTTAAGATTATATTTCATATACCAACAAAGCAGAATGTAAACCGTTGAAGTTCATGCTGTTCTAAATCTGTTAGTCTTAATTTAAAAGTTTCACTCCTCTCTTCCCATAGTATCACTGCTGGTCTAGAGAAGTACCAAGCGCTGCTATACCTGTGAAGCATAGCACTGAGAAGCTGTGTATAGCTGCATAGTCTCTGGACAGGTTAGCACAAAAAATCAAACAAACCAAAACAAAAATGAAACTTAAAAGTAACCCTGCTTCTCACTCCCAAACCTCAACCATTCACTTAGCTCATCAGCCCCAGAATTGCACCTAGTTCTAAGAGCTATAAGAAATTCTCAGTTGACCCTATCCTGACCCACAAACAGCTTTGTGCTCTTGCCCTTTGTGACTGAATTCAGCACCTTCTGGTTTGCTTTAACTCACTATTCTGCATTCCCTTCCTCTCTCCATCTTTGCCATAAATCTATCTTGTGTTCCTTTTTATTGGCCTGATCATGCTTGTGCAGCTTTGACTCCACACAGCTACAACTGGCACATTCTAGGGTTGCCATAATTGTCCACTAAAACCTGGGACAAAATGTAGGACAAATTCTAGACCAAACTGTAGGACAACTGCAGGAGAAAACTCAGCCCAAAAGGTCCTCCATTTTTCTTAAAATGGGCTGAGTTTTGTCCTCCAGTTGTCCTACAGTTTGGTCTAGATTTTGTTCCACATTTTGTCCCGGGTTTTAGTGAACAATTATGGCAACCCTATAATCCTATCCCCTATCCAGTGGCAGCTGTTAAATTTGACCCAGTATAAATTGGTTTAATTGTCAAGGCTTCCCCAAATGAAATCTCAGGACTGTACTTATAAGAGTGCTGTGAATCTTCTCTTTTTTTAAATAAAAAGATCTTTTTAGTTAGAGTACATGTTACAGAAGAGATTACCAGTCCTCCCAACATGGGGTAGAGGGATCCAGCTTTGTTCTCAGCTGACATTGTGTAAGTATTACCCCATGGGGCTAATTATTGACAGGTGTTAAGTGATGAAAACAACATGGAAGAAGGGTTATGAACTGTGTTCCCCAATCTAGCACAGTTGCTGTGACCAAATTCAGAGGACTTCATTGCCACATTAACATAAAAATAATAACAGCAGAAGACCCAGTTAAGGCTGTCCCACAAAAAGTGCCATTTGGTTTCAAATCCTATCATGAAACTGCAGTTTCCAAAGCTCTCTTCAGCTGAGATCTATTAAATGAGTTTTCAGAGTCACTTAAAGGTATAATGTGCATAGCCACATCCTCAAGTTGCTAAAAGGTAAGCAATCTAGGCTTGCCTAGAAATAAGAGGCTGCAGCACAGAACCTACTTTGCATGCAGGAAGTCCAAGATTTAATCCTCAGCATCTAAAACTCTGGAGAGCAGCTGCTGATAATATTGGGCTTGTTGGAGGGTGTGCTGGCTTTGTATAACACAGCAGGGCCT
Organism: Sceloporus undulatus; assembly: GCF_019175285.1. Classification (NCBI taxonomy): domain Eukaryota; kingdom Metazoa; phylum Chordata; class Lepidosauria; order Squamata; family Phrynosomatidae; genus Sceloporus; species Sceloporus undulatus. Next base: position 91,768,398 of record NC_056527.1, on the reverse strand, counting down.
ATTACTAGTTCCTATTGTTTGACCATCAACACAGTTACCATCAGCTGGGATTCTGCCAAGTTCTGTAAAATTCTCTGACACTGCAAAATCCACACAGTCCTAACATAAACTGTAGAAATTTGTTTCATGGCCAACATGGTTACCTCTCCTTTTTGTATGACTTTCAAAAATTAACAAATTCATCCATTCAGAAATGGGATCCTGTGATGGAGGAAGAGGGGTTTAGACCACCTGAAAGTAGGAATCAGCTGACCCAGCATCAAAAATTATCTCTAGCTTTGTAACATAAAGATTACTTAGTAGCTCTCTGTTTTCCACCAAAGGAAGAGGAGGAAGCTGTTAGTTTAATACAAAAGGGTTTCCTGGGTTTACAGTGGGGGGGTTTTCTTTTAAAATGGAGAATCAAATAGGTCTATTTTTTCTTGCTGCTACTAAGCTGTGGGCTGTTCCAGGTGAAATCTAATATCAACACATCTCTCAATAAGCTCCATTTGAGACTTTGCAGACTGTTCCTTTTCATTATAATTCAACACAACATCTAAACTATATAAACCTCTCTCCTTTGCTTTTGCCCATGTTGGTTTTTGTAACATTTTACCTGCTGAAGGCATCTCAAATACTTGTACAATTTTTGTGTTTTTGAGAGATTATAACTGAACAGTGACACCCAGTGAAAGGCAAGCAGGGAGGGGGGCAGATTGCCCCGCTGCCCTCTCTCCCTCCCAATGCCTTGCTTGCCTGCCTCTGAGCCAGCCTGCTGCTGCCTGGCAAGACCGCTGCTTGGGGTGTGTCTGTGCTGCAGACTCAGAACAGTTGGCAATGGCATCTCCCATTGCTGTGGCCTCTTGATTGCCATTTGGGATCTGGTATGGCTGTCTGGGGGAGCAGCCTTGCCAGACCCTAAACAAAAGGCACCTGCTTGGTGGTGATGATGTTGCAACTTCTGGACAACCATTTGGGGTCTCCCACTGCTGCTGGGCAAGCAAGAAGGGGACACAAAACCCTTTCTCACTTACCCAGCAGGTGTATCACCCCACCAGGCATACACCACCACTAGGATGTCACCTGGTGCAATCTGTACTCCCCTCACCTCCCAAGTGATGCCACTACAGCTGGCTATTAAAAGAAAACCAAAAGTAATGACCATAAGATTTATTTAACTCTAAAGTGAGTGGCAGACACTCAGATTATTAAAGATTTTCTATACCTTTGCTTAATCAACAATCAAAATGGTGACCATAATCAAGAAGACAGCAGACAAAGATTTGGAAGGGCAACCATGAAGGAACTAAAATCCTCAAATGTAAAGGTATATAATTGAATACCAAAGCCAGCATCATGTGTACATAGTATTACTGGTTTCTGAAATTAAAGGTGGACAGTGAAAGAAGCTGACCGCCGGGGGGAAGGGGCATCAACTTTTTGAAATGTGTTGCTGGAGAAGAGTTGTACAGATACCATGACCCCCTAAAAAGACAAATAAATAGATCTTAGAGCAAATCAGTCCTGAACTCTCCCTAGGAGCTAAAATGATTGCACTGAGGCTATCTTACTGTCAATCTATCATGAGATGACATGGCTCATTAGAAAAAAAAACAATAATGCTTGGTAAAGTGGAAGGGAGTAGGAAAAAAAGGAAGACTGTATTATAGGTGTATTGACTCAGTAAAAGAAGCCACGGCCATGAGCTTATAAGATCTGAGCAGGGCTGTTATAGCAAGGTACAGTGGGGTCTTGCTATCTGCTGGGGTTTGGTTCTAGCATCTCCCATGGATACCAAAATCTGTGGATGCTCAAGTCTCATTAAATAAAATGGATAATAAAATGGCAAAATCAAGGTTTGCTTTTGGGAATGTGGTTATTTTTGAAATATTTTCAAGTTGTGGATAGTTGAATCCTTGGACAAAAAAAATATCAGTGGACATGGCAGGACAACTGTATTCTGGAGGTCTCTTGGAAGTGTCTCATTCTTAGTGTTGCCATAACTCAAAGCCACCTTGAGGGCACATAACCAGAATGAGCAATAAAGGTATTACCAAATGTGGGTAGGGTTGAAAACAAAATTTTTGAAATTCTCTCTGCTACACAGCGATTAAAGGAACAGAAACCCTTCCCCTTATTTCAGCCAACAAACCTAGGAGTTATAGGTGTTTGGATTTGCTTGTTCATTTCCTTCTCAGCCACAAGGAACTTAAACAGTATCAGGCTTCGGAAGTTGTTTTGGACCATAATTACTGCAGATGGTGTAAAGTTGAAATTAAAAAGACACTCCTCATCTGAAGTACTTGGACAAACTTAGAAAATAGATTCTATCTATCTAGCTCTCTCCTGTTAATTCAGACAGGGAGCTGACCCCAACAGGCCTTTCAGTTCCAAAAAGCTGCTTACAGTTGAGGCAATTTGGAACAAAGGATCACCAAACATGTAATGATTGTAGTGGATCTGAACTGTGGCCTTGGCAAGTCCATCAAACAATCAGAGGGTGAAAGGAAACCAATCAAAAGTATATTGTTATATAACTTTGCCCATTAGAAGGTAGTCTTGAGATTTCAGTCCTTCTCAAATGCAAACTGATAACATTTCAAGTAGTGTCAAAATTTATCACAAATATAAGGGTCAATGAGGGCAGTAACAACTAGCAGTGGCTGTTACAGGAAGATGAGAAAAACCAAATGGCAGGCTCAGCTAGAATTCAAACTAAGAACCTTCCAATGTTCCTTCTGCTACATCTTTCCAAACTGCAGATAGGACAGAAACGTGAGAATATTTTTTATCCCAGATCCCAGCATGGCTTTGTTCTCAGTCCCTCGGGGTAGTTCATTTTCTCTTGACCTGGTCCTTGTCTGCTGCTGTTGTGTGCCTTCAAGCTTCTGACTTATAGGGACCCTAAGGTGAACCTATCGTGGGCTTTTCTTGGCAATTTTCTCAGAGGGAGTTTGCCATTGCCATTGTCTGAGGCTGAGAATGACTTGCCCAATGTCACCCAGTGGGTTTCCATAGATGAGCTGGGATTTGAACCCTGATCTCCAACACTCAAACTACTACACCATGCTACACTAGGTGAAAAAAAAAATCTATACCCATTTAGATTCTGGTTCTATAGGAAGACATACTCAGCTGTGCTAGCAGCAAAAGCACTTCTTTTAGGTGTTCATGTGACTTTTAAAAGGCACTACTGGCTCTGTAGTTTCCAGGAAAATCTGGCCTTTTTTACATGTGTACATCTGCATAAGATGGTGATGGGTTGGATTGGTGTGTGGCAAGTATCACCATTTTTAAACAAATGTTCAGTGCTACTTGCTCAACACAGAGGCTGCCATCTGCTCCCCAGTCAATCTCAGTCACATTGAAAAATACATTTTTTTTCCTCCTTGGGACCGCCTGCTGTGTGCCCACTGGAGAAGTCTCTTTCATTGAAGTCAGAATGAAGTGTCCAACCACAAGATCAATGATGTGGAGTGTCGATTGGGCTCAGAGTGATCAGACATCCTCCTTTTCAAGGACATGTCCTACATCCCAACCTTCTATCCAGGAGGAATTCCAAATGTCCTCTGTTTTGAGCATGACTAAGAAGCATGAATTATATTTATATGAGTGTTTATAGCTTTTATTTTGTAATGTCTAACATTTTGCTTGAATGTCCTACATTTTGTGGTACTTTGTCCACATTTGCAGTTAAGACATCTGATCAGGCTGACACCATACCACTGATAGCATGGCTGAGCACCTTGTTCTGAACTGAAAGGAAGAAACTTCACCAGCTGGGGCTCTGCAGTGGAGGTGCTTGGCCAGGAAGGCGGTGCAGTAACTCACCCCCATTGACCTTCTCACATACCATGCCCTACAGAAGCCTTTATGATGTTTTTTGTGCTAATGTAACTCATAAATCGTAAGTTCAATGTATCACTGAATGTAATAGTAATAGTTGTGACATAAACAAGTACCAAAATTAAAATTATACATTTCAATTACAATATCATATGCACAGCCTAAATGTATTTACATCTACTTTACATATTAAAATTTAAAAATTGGTAAAATGTGATGCTTCTAAAGAAAATTTTAAAAGAATAAAATTTTCAAATTTTAAATTTCTACAAATATTTTATTTTTAAATTATTTTTAAATTTAAATTTAAAAGAAACATGTGGCCTTTCCTCTCACTGAGCCTCATCCCACTCACACCATCTCTTTGGTGTTTTAAAGGGACAAAAAGCAGATACTTAAGGACAAGTGGTGTCACCCCTCCTTAGGGTGTCACCTGGTGTGCCCCAAACCACCACACACATGCCCCTAGTGATGATACTGGCTTCAGGGCATGGCAGGGGGTTGGACTGGATGGCCTTCATGGTCTCTTCCAACTCTATGATTCTATGATATTCTTAACTGCAACAGGATGATTTTTGTTGGTATAAACAAGCCCCTGGTCTTCTACTGGTTCCTAAGCATGACCACGGACAAAACAACCATCATTTTCTCTTGGAATTCTGCCAATACTTCCTAATAGAATTGGAACAATCATCGAAGGCTATTTGTTAAGCTACTGCCAACTTGGCGATGCCATACATTCCATGAATGCCACTTACAGAAAGCAGCTCACCTTTTTCTTTCTCATTACAGATTCCTTGGTTAGCAAGGTCAGGAATGAAGGTCTCAGCCCCTGAGCCTTTCACTTAATGTACATTAGACTATAAAGATGATCTACAGGAGAATAAATTTAGGATTTAGTAAACAGAAAAGGTGAAAACTTTCCTCCAAACAGTGGAAGACACTTAAAGGAAAAATGTAAAGATAGGAGAGGGAAGCATCAGGAGGGCTGTGTGTCCTGAGATATAGTGTAAGGCTAGAACCAGGGATAAGCCAGCATGGTGTAGTGGTTTCAGCATTGGACTATGATTGTGGAGACCAGGGTTCAAAACCCAGCTCAGCCACATATACCCACTGGATGATCTTGAGCAAGTCATATTCTCTCAGCCTCAGACAATGGCAATGGCAAAACCCTCTAAAATAACTTGCCAAGAAAACCCTGTGACAGGTTCACCTTAGGGCTGCCATAAATTGGAAACAACTTGAAGGCACACAATACAACAACAACAAAGAACCCGGGATACCAAAGTCTAAATCCTCAGCTAACAGTGAACCTCATTATGGCTGATATTCACTCACTTGGGAGTAAGCCCCACTGAAATGAATGGGGCATGATTGTGAGTAGATCTCTATAAGAGTGTCCTATAAGAGTGTCCTATAAGTAACTATGGGCTAGTCACACACTCTCAGCCTAAAACTAGACTGTTTTGAGGATAAAATTAGAAAAGGGGGCACACTGGGCGTACCAGCCTGATCTCCTTGGGGTTGCCTTAAAATGTAATAAAATGAAATAGAAAATAATTACACTTGTTTTAAAGGTTATTGTTTCACAAGAAGAACAAAATAATTGGCTTTTGTTCTAATTAGCATAAGCATCAATCTTGTTGGAATTAGCTTAAGTATCAATTTGTTGATCTCGTTAGGTTAATGATTTAAAAATACTTCCCCATTATTTGACATTATTTGACCAGAAATTAAACAACCTGACTTCCAGGTCAGGTCTTAGTACCAGTCAGACTCTGGTTTTGCCTGTGGGACCTCCAGGCTTATTTAAGGCATTTCTACTTATCAGATCCCTTTATAACCACCTTTTTTCTACCCCATTCAAGTTCAGCTTTACATGGATTGTACATGATCTTCCTTGCCTTTTCTGTATCAGTTCTCCTATGGATCTGGCCATACCCTTTGGTCCCATTCCTGCCGCAACACACTTATAACCCAGCACTCATATTTTAATAAAGAAAACTGTTCTTTCTTTTTTTGCCTTGGGATGTCATTACAGAGCCCCTGAGATGTCATGGATTTGTATTTGAAAACGTTGTTTGATTTATTGTGTGTACATTAGAGTATGAGGTACGTAGCTGTTGGGAGGGAGCAAGAATGGAAAGTTGGATTGAATGTTGATTAGTAGAACGTTTAAGAAGATTTGCACAAGGCTGGTGAATGACGGTTAGAGTTCAATCATGAGAATGGGGCATTTGTTAGCCTAGGTTTTAAATGCAGCACAGTTAGAAAGACTAGAGTTGGAGTAGAGTTGGCAGAAGGGAATTTGAGTAGAATGAGGTTGGTAATGATCTGAGTTAACTTGAGATGAATATGTAGATGCATATATGTTCTAAATTTAATAAATAAATAATCTCCTGTGTTATGTTTAACTTCTGTAAATAAAGGTTTGTTTATCCCTTTTATACCTATTTGGCTTCTGGAAAGGCTATCTGTCTGAGAGTTTGGATTCAGACAAGGTGTCTGTAGTAGCAGCACTGAATATAGATGTGTGTACTCATTACGGATAGCAGTTGCATAAATTCTCATATGTATCTTGAGGGCATTGAGATGGCCAACAAAGTTGGTGTCACAAAGGTGGGACAGGAGGAACTCCTTACATTGTGGGGAACCACAGAAAGCCCTCACTTTTCGTCACTGCAGTGAGCACTGTGGAAGTCTTCATAGTTGGTGGGTTAAAGGGTAGAAATCCCATATTTGGCCACATGAAATCCTCACAATTGGTGGCTGGTGGGATTACCCCACAGTTGGTGGGATAAAGGTTGAGAAACCCCCATATTTGGTGACCACAGCAGGGGGATAACAGATTGAACCCTCATATAAAGGGTGAAAACTCCACATTTGGTGTCAGTTGTAGGATTGCCTGAGGGCAAACCTCATAGATTGTTCAAGACATTTTGATGCTTAGGTAGAATCTAATTCCAACTAAGCTGTCAAAAAGGTCTAAAAATGCTTTACGTCAATGTTGGGGTTGTCAATATAAGGATAATTTCTTCGTATGTGGTGGACTTGTAAAGAAGAAAAAGGTTATTGGTCTAAGATTTATATGTTACTGTTTATACTCATGCAAAGGTCTAGAAAATTTAGTCAAAAATTTGACCCCAAGAAGCAGGGTTGACTTATCCATAGGTCAACGTCAGTACTATACTTTAACTCTTATTTTAAAAAAGGCACTATCCTCTGGTGAAAGGCAAGAGTATAATCTATTCTAGAAGCACTGACCCTGCTCTATCCACTTATCCATCCAGCTTTTAGGATGAGCACAGACAGTTATGCCTGCTGGAATTTTATTAAGTCCTATGGCATTGTTTTCCTTTGCTTCATCCTTTAGATCCTTTGTTACATGACCCTAAGTTTTACCCTCAACTTATCCATGGGTCATATCAAAATCCACAATTTTGACCCCAAAACCTGCCCTCAACTTATAAATGAGGTCAACTTATAGTTGAGTATATACAGTCATTCAAAACATTTAAACATAGATTTTGCAGTGTCACCAGAAATGTTTTTGCTCAATATAATGGATTTGATAGTGGACTAGTTCTTCAGTATATGGTAACAGCATATATAGACTGCTTCTTTGATATATGATAACAGCAGCAAAAACACTGTTTGCTCAAACTTGCTCAAGCACCAGTGACAGAAGAATGGAATGTTACGGTTGCTAACGAAATTAATGTGAGTTTTAAAGGGTAAACCAACTGAAGACCTTTTGAAAGACTTTTGTGGACTTTTTGAGCAATAAGAAATTTAATCCTGTAATAATCTGTGGTTATGGTTACCAGTAATTCTAGTAAGTTTATTTAATTGAATCTGTAATGATGGAATGATCCACCGTATTTATTTTTTCAGATCTTTTTCATGACAGTTTGGATTGGGGATTCAGAACCCTTTTGTATTTTTGTCAGTTAGTGTTCAGTTAATGTTTACTATTTTAGTTTAGTGGTTTACTATTGTGTTTTAGCTCTAGTTTAGTTTCTTTTGGGGGGGTTGTGAATTAAACTGTCTGTATTAAAATTAATAAACAAATTATTTTTTGAAAAAATTGCAATTCCTGAGGTAAAGAACAAGATGGTGAACCTTCATGTTCTGTGTCCAGAATTCAAATGGACTGGCTATTGAATCGTTCTTCAGTGCTATGATTGGACAGCATTTCCCATTACACCTGAGGACAGTGCGCTGGCTTCAGTGGCATAGGGGTTTCTCCTCCTGAAACACACAGCTTGAGAAAACACCCATAACTGAATCTGCCCCTCTTTTCTAAGATGGCTTGCCTCCTAAGCCACTATGAGGTGATCCTGTACCAAATGTATGCTGAGGGGGGTCCCTTTAAAGAAGGACCTAAGTGTCATGGCCCTTAGAATGGCCATGGGGAGTATTTTATTATGTCGATTAGCATGAACAGTGATGCTAATTTATAAGAGAAAGCACAAACAAAAGACTAGTCCAGGACAGCCTCAAATTAGCAAAGAGGAAGTTGTTTTGCCTAGGGGCCAAGGCCTGTTGAAAACTGAGCATGCTTCTAAACTTCAAAGGAAACCAAATTTGCACATGCAAAGGTTTCTCCTGGAGCTTTGTCCATTTCAAGTAATTGCTCATTAAGGTGGGAAAGGACTTGATTGCCCTGCTACAATGGACTCTTGCCAGTCTCCAAAATGAAGGGGAAACCAAATTAACCCAATCCTTCCCTGTTTGTGTCTTACAAGCATCATTCACTTCTAAGAAGTACTAGCAGGGAGCACTACCCACTAGGAAATTATTCAACATATCACAAAATGTGAAGTTGCCTTACAAATCTCAATATTTTGCTCACCATAACAGAAGACATTACACTGTGTAATGTAATACGTATACATAAGAAGGAAGAAGATACACAGTGGACCCTTGTTATATGCTGAGGTTTGGTTCCAAGATCCCCCCATGGATAACAAAATTTGTGGATGCTCAAGTCCCATTAAATATAATGACAAAGCAAAATGGTGTCCCTTATAAAAAAATGGAAAATCAAGGTTTGATATTTGAAATGTATACCTTTTTTGAACATTTTCAAACTGTGGATGCTTGAATCCGTGTATTAAAAATCTGTGTATAAGAAGGGCCAACTGTATATGTCTTATTCTCTTGTGCTTCATCTCAATTAATACCAGCTTCATACACATGATGGTAGCCGTAATGTAACTGAGAGCCCCATGTAAATTTCAATAGTTGCATAGTAATAAAGATATACAACTCAACACTCAAGTTAGAATCATCCAAACCATTATATTCTCCATCACCATGTATGGATGCAAGAGCTGGACAGTGAAGAAAGCAGATACGAGGAAAATCAACTCACTTGAGATGTGGTGCTAGAGAAGAGTGCTGTTGGTACCACGGACAACCAAAAAGACAAACAAATGGGTCCTCGAGCAGATAAAACCAGAAATATCCCTGGAAGTCAAGGTGATCAAACTGAAGCTGTGCTACTTTGGCCACATCATGAGTAGGTACAACTCATTAGAAAAGATAATAATGCTAGGAAAGGTGGAAGGCAGTAGAAAGAGAGGAAGACAACACAAAAGATGGACAGACTCAATCAGGGAGGTCACAGGCCTGAATCTACAGGAGCTAGGCAGAGTAGAGGACAGGGGTTCTTGGACATGTCTCATCCACAGAGTGGCCATGAGTTGGGGATGACTCGAGGCCAGTGAACAACATCAACAACAGTATCTCTACACTTTGCTCTGTACTACTCACACTGCATCATTATACAGTACTGTATTTACATCCCAACATGCTTTCAAAGCAGCTTCTCCCCACATGTGTACATATTTTATCCTCACAACAACCTAAGAGGTTGAGACACATTGTCATCACTCAAGGTCACCCCATGAATTTCATGGCTGAGTGAGAATCTGAACCTTTTTCTCCCAAGTTCCAGTCCAATACTTTAACAATTGCACTATCTTGGCTTCTGCAAGAAGAAAAATGGGACCTTAAATAAATAAATACATAAATTTTGGGGGCACCTATGTTTAGGGGCATTTCCAGCAGCTGCTGCCACAGCTAACAAAATAAAACTGCAGCCACAAACTAAAACCAATGTAGTTTAATAATTAAGTCAATGGGGGTGGAACTTGGAAGATCCAGAAAAGGAGAGCTGCATATGCTACCTCGAGCTAACTGAAGGAAAGATGGAAACTAAATTAAACTAAATAATAAATAATCTCTCAGTCTCAGCATCTGTAATTTAAAGATACCAATATTGGGCCTAATTTATGGAGCTTTGGTAAAAGTAGTATCTATATAAAGCATGCTTACCACTATTTTTTTTTTAAAAAATAGCTCAGCATTAATGCTGCAATATAAGAAGCAGGTGAAGAATTACAGAGTGGCTTATGACTTCTACTTTGCCCATAAATACCTACTGAAAGCCTCTACCTCAGATTGTGAGCAAGCTGCATGACATCTGATTCCGAAGAACATTATCATATACTAAATGATCCTAAATATGTATACTCTTGCTATACAATACATTAAGACATTAAAATGTAATACTGCCAGCTTCTTCTTTGTAAGACCTCTCTCAAACCTCAGATATTCTCTCCTCAAATGAATCACTTTCTTCCTTGGAAATACAGACTACAGCATTTGGTAGTTATTGATGGTCTCCGATCCAAGTACAGTACTAACCAGAGCCGACTCTACTAAGCTTCCAAGATTAGACAAGATCTGGCACCTTTGAACTGGCAAAAGAACCACCTCTGAGTGTTCCTTGCCTAAGAAAACCCTATGAAATTCATGAGGTCACCATAAGTCAGCAGGTGACTTGAAGGCACATACATATATGAGGTGAATCAGTGAGTCCTCTAAATTCTGGGCCACACAGCTCTGCAGCAAATGGAGAAACTTGCAAACTATCACTTCTTTACAAAAGTTTTATTCATTCATCCCTATCATCCATTTATATCCATGTCATGAAGTACATGACACTTAACAAATGAACAAATGAAAAGGTCTCTGTCCCTGGAACATAATGGTTTAAATTCTGGAAGATGAAAGGAAAGGAAAGGAGCAGTAGGCAAAGAAACAAAACATGGCTGCATGTACTATATAAACAATTAAACATTAAGACAGAAGATGGGATGAGTGAGAAATAAAAGAGTTTTAAAATGTTAGCTTTGGGGACTATTGCCCCATACAGACAGACCAAAATAAAGCTGCTTCAGGTCACTTTGAAGGTATGCTGTTTAAATGATGCATGTGTCCTAAGAGTCTGGAAGCCACGCCAGACTTAGTCCTTAGTGGCTTTGGTGTGGTTTCCGGACTCTTAGGACACATGTTTCATTTAAACAGTATACCTCCAAAGTGACCCGAAGTAGCTTTATTTTGACTTGCCAATGATTTCTAGAATACTCTATCTGACAGGAGCACAGGTTATGCTAACTTCGAGATACTGGGAATTATAATCCTACTAAGCACTTTGTCAAGCTTTGAGAATTTGTCACTTCCAGAGACCTGCCAGCACATTTTCACTAGGACAGGAGTGGAGCTGAGTAGTTATATGGTTTCTCCTTTTTCAGCTGAGGAAACAGGGAGTGGTAGGGGAAAGAAAACCTGCAGCAGTAGCAGCAGGCTGCCATAAGTGAGGAGTCTGCACTATACATTTGCAGAATGTTTAAAATTAAGCTAAACAACAGATACTCACCTCTGCTATAGGGTTAAAACTAAAAGTTTAATGGAAAAAAGTGGAGTTTGAGGAAGGATTTGTGGGGGGATGTAACATCATATCAGGCTGAAGTTCTTAAAAAGCATTCCAAGAACTGACTGCAAAATTGGATGGCAAGAGTTCTTTAAGGAAAAAGGAGCCCCTGGGGCATTGGCAAGCTTTTGGATGAATATAATTATACTCGTCCCTCCTGATTTGCGGGGGATCCATTCTGGATTCCCCTGTACATCGGAAATATCACAGATATTCAAGTCCCATTGGTTATAATGGGAGGCGCTCATGCACTCCCCATATTATCCTTCCCCACTTGCCACCCATGAAAGACCATAACGACGGATCCCAAGTGTGCGAGCGGAGAGAGACAAGTGTATTTAATTATATAATAAAAAGTATCAGTCACTAAAAAACATACTCAAAACAGTATTACTTTCTGTTTATAAGGTGAGAGTGGAGTAGTGGTTTGAGTGTTGGGTTACTACTCTGGAGACCAACATTCAAACTGGGCACAGAAAGCCACTGGGTGACCTTGGGCAAGTATAATACTTTAATAGTTTTTCCTCAAAACAGTTAACAAATCAAGAGAATCTACAACACAAGAGATAAAACCCATTGTGTGGATCTTTTCTACCTGGACTAGGTTTCTCAGTAGGAATTTTGCTTTATCTAAACATGGTGTAGATGTTTAGAAAAGAGACAGAAAGCAAAAATGTTACTTTTTCACTCTCATAACTAGATAAGAATTTACCCAAATTTGTAAATTTCTTCATATTCAGGATACAAAGATATTGGCACTTTAAAAAAAAGCAAATGTAGAAAAAAGCAAAACCAGACTTCCTCATCCCTGCTCATACCTTTGAGACTTGCTTGGCTCCAAGGCTAGCTTCAAGCAAGTTTGGGCATTTGGCAAATCTGAATACTAACCAAGGGACCACTATTGCACAATATTGCACATAATATTCAAAATATTAGCTTACTTGCCCTGCTCTTTGCAGTTGGGGGCAGGGGTCCAATTAAGACTTCAGACCCTATCACATGGGATTAAAAGAGCAGCTTACCTTTCCTGAATTCAGGGTTAATTTGGGAGGCAGTCGGTTCCTATCACACCTACATTGCCACCAAATCATCATCCACTTCCATGGCCATTTTTGAGGATTGACTCATCCACTTCCATGGCCATTTGTAAAAGTTGGAAGCTTCTGACTTCTAAAAATGGCCCCAGAATTGGCTTGGACAACCCTGGTTGCATCTAGGACAGACCAGGGCGGCAATGCGGCAGTGATTTATGTATGATAGGAACCAGCTGCCTCCTGAATTAATGCTGAAATATGTAGCATGTGGTATAGAGTTTTTGGAGGAGAAATAACCAACCTGTTTTTTTCCTTAATCCCACATATACCCTGTAAAGGAGATAAAAAATGGGGCCCGAAAGAACAATTGAAACCAGGGCTAGTGCTGCAATTAGGTAGAATTATGTGGTTGCCTTAGGCAGCAGGACTCTAGGAATGACACATTTGTCACTCCTACCCCCAGCCTAACCTGGAGAGCTACTCTTCAACCTTCCAGTACTCATCATTCAAGACAGCTGGTAATGCACTCCCTCCTCTATGCTCCAGAAAGATGTAATGGAGGAGACAGCAACAGCAGCAGCATCACTCACTTGCCCCTGCTGCATCACACCAGAGAAGTAGGAAAATGACACAACACCTGTAATCCCCATTCTTACAAGAGCTACATATCCCCCAGGAAGAAGGCAGAGGACTCAGACATGGTGTCGCTGCACCTTCTGTACATCAGAGGCATATAGAAAATAAATCACACTTAGTCAAGGTGACCTCTGGCATGGTGAGTTCATGGGGGCATCATGACTGCAGCTACCACCTCCATTTTGAGGAAGAAACACCACTTCATTCTTCTTCTCTAAGTGGGGGGCAGGTGACATAGCTATATCACCATGTTGTGGCATGGTGGGAAGTGTGGACCATGTTGCCCTGTCCTCTTCCCTTTTCTTGGATGGCAGGGAAGATAAACAGCACTACCTCCAGGGAATACCCTAAAAGCACCAGATCATGTCTGATCTTGGAAACTAAGCAGGGTCATCCCTGCTTACATACACACACAAACACCGGCCCACAGAGTCACTTTCTTTAGAGGAAGTGCAGCTAGTGTCTTCATTTTATCTGGTGGGGGTTTGTGAGTGACGCTGCCTCTTCCTCCTTCTCTTCTTGTGGTGACAGGCACTGCCAGTGTGTCATTGTCTACTTACTACAGCATGGAATGGGGATGGGTGGAGGGAACCACACAACGTGGGGGGTAGGTTGTTTCACATCCTGCCTTACGTAGCACAAACCTTTGGGTTGCCCCATTTAACAACCAATTCAGTCATCCCTTCTTCCCACTTGTAAAGTGCTTGTGTAAGTATGGCCCCAGCAGTAGACTACACATCTGTTGGCTGAGAACCAGCCTAGCTAAGTACAGAGTGGGCTTGTCAACATAAAGTTGGACACAGTTGCAAACTAGTTGTAATTACATCAGGGAAGGATTACCAGCACAAATAAAATCATGGATCATCAATTTATTTAAATGGGGAGGGCAAATTTGGAGGGGAGGTTTCCATTTTCCCTATTCACATACAGAGGACTTGATTTCAGTTGGGGCCCTGCGTGCTTACTTTTGAGTTTTAAAAAAGATAGTATCTTTGAGCTGTGCATTACACAGTTAACACAGTGTGTAGCATACTTATAGATAATTTGCTAATACAGTCAGGCCCCCATATCCACAGATTTTTTATTCATAGATTCAAGCATTCACAGCTTGAAAATATTTTTCAAATATATAAATTCCCAAAGCAAACTTTGATTTTGCCATTTTATGTAAGGCACACCATATTACTATGCCACTATATTTAACTGGACTTGAGCATCCACAAATTTTGATATCAATGGGGGGTCCTGGAACTAAACCCCAATGGATGCCAAGGGCCCACTGTACAATATATGGTGAGGATGTCTACTGGCTTAATATCTTTCAAAAGGGATTGGACAGATTTATAGCAGAAATATCTGTCAACAACAATCAGCCATGACAACTAATATATGTCCTGTATTTGTGGATAAGAGTTTCTGGGAAGAAAATAATGGAGGAGGGCCACTAATAAAATGCCATGCTTGTGGATTTCCTAGAAATGTGCTTAGTGCCACTCTTGAAAATGAAATGCATAGATAGGTTTGATCCAGGTGAACTGTTCATATATTCTTCAGCAGTGTTCTTAGTGCAGCAGATTTGAGTGGTTAAGAGGGTATGTAGAAATGTACGCATTCATTTGATAAAACCAAAGGGAACATTTTTATTAATGCCTGTTTACAAATAGGAACTAAAAATAGAATCCTCATCTGCAAAGGCAAGACACCTTACCTGTCAGTCACCAATGGAAGGAATGTCTGCCTGTCTCCATGCTGAACCAACCCTACTATTTGGCAAACAGTGGTTGCCTCAGGCATCAGAGTGGCTGTCAGAAAATTGTTAGTTATTTACCTTTTTTAATTATTGCATTTTGACCAAAGGGGGAGGGGGGAAATGCTTGTTGGATTTTATGCCTCGGGTGGAAAAATTATTTGATCAATTTTTGATATTACTTATTTTGACTGAAAGGGCCTACAATCTTACTGTTCTGCCTCAGGCAGCAAAACATCTTAGATAAGCTGTCACAGTCAAGTCTTGCTTTTGAATGCTGCACTAGAAGGGCCTTAGGTCTGAACCCTGAAGCTGTACTTGTATAGCTACTCTGCAGCTTTCAAAGTTACTAAAGCCTGAGTACCCTCAATGCCTTGAGAAAACAATTGCAAGAGCCATTTATTCAGGCTGAGGCCCTTTTAAGGCCAACTGACTGTTGGTTTCAGTGATGCTTCAATGATTTGATTAACTGCTTCTGGTTGTTTTGATCTATCCAGAGCTTCCCTACTGTCCTCAGGTTCAAGATAAATAAATTAATCTAATACAGACTCCCAAACATTAAAAGCCTGACGTCGGACACATCCTTAACAAAAAGCTCATTTTAAAAAAAAAATCTTGCAAAACTTGCATTATAAGTAGCATTTTTACCATCTGCAATATGTTTAAATCAGGTTCTGATGGGTATTTTATTGGCTACATTAGCGCTGCGCAACACAATAAGCCAGGGAACTGAGGAACTTTGAATTACTGGTTATGAGCAGCCTACTGGTGCACACAGCTGTGCTGTCATTAAGGTTGGTGGCACCCACGTTTGATAACCCATACTACCTGTCACACCCCAGCTGCCCCACTCCATCAGCCAAGCTGCCTCTACTGTGGTGAGGCTACTGATACCGCCTGGCTGCCTTTCCCAGGTCTGGTGGGGCTTCTGGCTGAGTGGGAAAGGAACATGACTACCTTTTCTGTCTGGGTAGCAGCCCTGCCATATCCAGAAGGCAGCCTCTTTTGAACAGCAGTTGCTGGTGGGGGTGGACTGCTACTGTTTCCACCCAGCAGCCTTTCCACCATTGAGCCAGGAGCCTTGCCAGATGCAGAAAGCTGGTAGAGAGGGCAGCCAGCAGGACCTTGGAACAGATGGGAATGACCACTCCATCAGATGTTCAACCCCCTCTGAGGTGTCACCCAGTGTGGTTTGCACTCCCTGACTCCTGTAGTGATACCGCTGGCATACTGATTGATCATTCCTGCATGCAATTATGGGAGCATTTAAGTGAACGAGAGAGCCTCACTCCATGTCTTGTTTAACACATCTTCCAGGTTAGGGCTCGTTTTTTCTTTTTAGTTTGTTTCTGTCCAAACAAACCAGAAAAAGAATCAAGAAAGAAACATTTGACGGACACTTCAAGTTCCCAAATGGTAGGGCCAGTCCTGGATGCTGCAGCAAGAACCTTCTACTGGGCCCTTGGTATCCACTCGGGTTTAGCTTCAGTACCCCCATGGATAACAAAATCCATGGATGCACGTCCCATTAAATACAATGGATAGTAAAATTGTATACCCTATATAAAATGGCAAATGAAACTTTGCTTTTTGGAATTTATATTTTTTCTCTCTGAATATTTCCAAGCTGTGGATATTTGAATCCATAGATAAGGAATCTATGGATAAGGAGGGCTGGCTGAACATGCATTAACAAGCTCCATCTTAACATTGTAAAGAAAAGACCAAGCATAAACTTTGCACATTCATTGGTTAAATCAAAGGCCAATTTTTATTCTGTTATTAAAGGATGAAGAACACATGGCACACCAGACACTGCTGGATTGAAATGACCATCATCACTCAACACTTGTTACGTTGGCTTAGTATGTTGGGAGCTGCAGTTCAACATCCAGAAAGAAGGATGCTAGATTCCTATTTTAATTTATTAATGGCATCAATTGCTGGAGTCCTTGTTGTCTTGAACACAGCATTCAACTGGAATAATCAAAGTGATCTCAGAAATGGGTAGAAACCATGCCAATATAACACAAAAGATGAATTCTGCAACCAGCATAAATTATACAGTTTACAGTTCCGTTTTCGAGGGGGATCCATTCTGGACACACACACACCCTTGTAAAAATGGACGCTTGCTATTATTCAAGCCCCATAGGCTTGAGTGGAGCACCTCCCCTCCCATGTGTGTGGCAAAGGCACGCGTGCCAGACATGTGTGCCATTGCAAACAGCAAAGGTCGCCCCTCCACGCATTAGGAGGTGCAACTGTATATACATACATTTCCATATTTTTTATAATTTATTTGGCAGCTAAGAATGCAAGAGGTATAAACTGTTTGCACACATAGCCTGCATGGTGTAGTCATTTGGACTACAACTCTGGAGACCAGGGTTTGAATCCCTGTTTGGCCATGGAAACCCACTGGGTGACTGTAGGCAAGCCACACTCTCTCAGCATCAGGAGGAGCCACTGGTAAAAACCCCTCTGAACAAATCTTGCCAAGAAAATCTAGTGACAGGCCTGCCTTAGGGTCACCATAAATTGAAAATGCCTTGAAGGTGCACACAACAACAACAACAACAACAACAACAACAACAACAACATGTTTTCACACTTTAACTATCCTTCAAATATTAAGGGCTACAAACAAAATGTATGCTTTCTAACTTGAAATATTTTTTAGTTCTCTTCATTTTAATGAGAAAATTAAGAGCATGTTTTAAGATTCTCCATTGAAAATTGTGAGATTTTAAAGCTCTTGGACTTTAATGTACAGTAGGCCCTTGGTATCCACTGGGATTTGGTCCAGGACACCCCCCCCTCCCCCGTGGATAACAAAATCCATGGATGTTCAAGTCCCATTAAATAAAATGACATAGCAAAATGGTGTCTCTTATATAAAATGGAAAATCAAGGTTTGTTATTTGGAATGTATACTCTTTTAAAAAATATTTTCAAGCTTTGGATGCTTGAATCCATGGATAAAAAATCTGTAGATAAGGAGGGCCGACTGTACTGTGGATATAAAGAAGAGATCTCAGCATGCTGCATCCTTTTACTTAATATCATATGCCATGTGAGGAGAAAGGGGTTTGTACAGAGTTTCAGAGGACAGTGACACCCACCCAGCATAGCCACTGAAATACAGAACAGAAGGCAAAACAGAATCTGTCTTGCCCATGTTGGATGCCAAGATTTGCCTGTAGGCTATAGAGTGAGCAAAGCAGTTGTACAGTAGCAGAGTCAGCTAAAGGATTGTTAGGTATAAGTGGCATATATCCCATTCTTTAGTAAAAGAAGAGGTGTTTCTTATGAAGGGTCAAGAAAATATGTGAATTCCAATTTTAAAACAATCTCCAGTCAGTACACGACCTCTGCACCCTTACCAGCACAATAAACACCCACTTTGTATTGCCCACCATTTACATTTTTTGCCATTCTTTGAATCATCTTTTCATTTATACATGCACCATGAAATAGCACCTTGTACATTTCTATGATTTGCTGATATATTACATAATAGTTTAATGAACAAAACTCATGTCAGGAGTCAATAGGATGGAACTATGGCAGTTAAAGTGGTATCAGACTGTTATAATTGTGCAGTATAGATACCCTCTTAGTGTCCAATGTTATTTGCCGCATAACAGATAAACAGCCTGATTCTTTCCACCTTGCCATATGTATGCCAGGGATATCCAGATATTCTCCCATCCCACCCCATCCCATCTTTAGTGGTATACAAGCAGAATAAGAGGCATGTGTGTGTTTGTTGTGTGTGCTGATTGGGAGGCAAGCTCACTAGGGAGGGGAGAAGGCAGCTGTGCTGTCTCCAGCAATGACTGCACAGTACAAATCAATGTACAGGAAAGAGAAAGATCAATTTCTATAATTAAATCCCAGCTTGTTTCATTTTTATTTAGTTAGAGGACTCACCACCCCCACCCCCTAGCTGCCTTTTTGGCAACTCCTCTTCTTGCAGGGTTACAATGGGTCTATTTTGCTTCAGCTGCTTTGGTCCAAAGCCTGGTACCATAGTTAACTCCACAAAGTCAATGCTTGGCTTCACTGCAGCTGGCTGGACCCGGCTGCCTTCTCAGCATGGAGTCTGTGGCTTCTAGAGCTCTGAGCAAGGCTCTCCAAGCTTCGTTTTCTAAAAAATGATGTTGCCCCCATAAAGAGACCATTGTAGGGAAATGAGCGTAAATATTGACTTTCCTGCACCTGGCATATTACGTTCTTCACGAGACACAGACAGGCAAGACAAAATGACTTATTCAATGGGGACAACAACCTTTGAGTTGGCTTGATTAGTAATCAATACTACATTTTTAAAAAAGAAAAATCATCTTTTGGAAAGCAGCTTAAACCAATGTATGATAAACACTCCAAAAGCAAAAAGGAAAGGACATGATGGGTGCTATGAGGGCAAAACATAGTGGGTGTTAGTTTGGCTAAGACCTCTTTGGGACAAGTATAGGGTGGAGGGACTGAGGGTCCCCACCAGGTGTCAGCGATATTTCAAATGTTGGGGAAATTAGGTTTGTAAGAGGCTTGGGAAACTATTTGACCATGTGCACTGATACATATCAGTATTAACTTGGAGGACTCCAGGTTCTGGGTGAGTTAATAAGGTTTTATTTAGAAAATATGAGGAGTACAATCACACACACAAGGTAGCAATCCAAGCAAATACAGCATACAGAGCTAACTGAAATGCAAATATGGGAAAGGGATAGTGAAGTTATTAAGGGTTGCAGTGGGGTTATAATTACAGTGGGACCTCAGTATCCAAGGAGGATCCATTCTGGACTCACACACACACACACCAAAATCCACAGGACCTCAAGTCCCATTGTCCCCAATGGTGGCACTGTCGTTCACGGATGCTCAAATCTGCAGATACCGAGGTCCCACTGTACCTGTCCAAAGAGAAGACTGAGGAACGCTGGAGTAACTCAAAGGGTGATACAGAACATATACACTCATCCCTCCACATTCACTGGGGTTAGGGGCACAGGACCCTAACAAAATAACAAAAACACTATGTTTTTACCTGAGAGAACACCTCTCTAGGAATCTCTAGGTCTTCCAGTGCAACTTGGTGGATAACATCTACCAGGCAATGACCACAGAATTGCGCTGGAGGAGCTACAATTGCCTAGTGGAGTTTTCTCTCTAGGAATCTCTAGGTCCTTCCATGTGCCTTTTGGTTAAAGTTGACCATAGAGTTGCGCTGGAGGGCCTAGATATTCCTAGAGAAAAACACATTAACAAAATCCGTGAATAATCAAATCCACAAAAGTTAAAGCTGCAAATGTGGAGGGATGAGTGTACAGAGTGTAGATGTATATAATGGCTGTGTGCACAGAGGTTAGGTTTTGAAACCATATTTATACCTTAAAACTAGCCCAAGGTGATAGCTATCTGGCCAGGTAACAAAGACTGAACGACTTGTCCCAGGAATCAACAATGGGATTCAGGATAGATTGATGGTTTTAACAAAAGCAGTGATTGAATTGGGATATCCCTGAGATGGGTGGATGGAGAAGGCTTGCTGGGAACACAACAGGTGAAAGGCAGATAGAGATTGGCTTACTGCTTTAGGTGCAAAGAGATCTTTTGTCTCAGGTTTCAAGAAGAAATGTGGATTATTTGGGGGAAGGAAGAAACACTTTAGATATGATAATTTTTTTACTTGGATGTCTACATGCCTTGGATAAACAGTTCCTTTTTTCCCTGCGAACATGACCTAGTCTTCTTGAAGGGTCATTGGTCTCTCAAAAACATGAGAGACATCAAAACATGAGAATCCCAAAATAGAGTGAGGGATTGCAGGGTGTTTAACAAAGGGGATCCACATGCAGAATCCTCCAGTGTATCTGACAGGCGCAGCACTGCACAACTCATATCTGGATTTAGAACTAGGCAGTGCAGAGGAAAGAAGGTAAAGCAGGTATTTTTAAGCAGTGGGCAAGGTGTAGCTTTCCAGATGTTGTTGCTCTAGCCAGGATAATCAATGATAAGGAAACATGAGAGTTCTAGCCTAAGAAAAGATGGAGGTCCACATTTTGCCTACTCTGGCCTCAAATAATGTCAGCTCAAGGTGGCTGAATGATAAAAACAGAAGGGATCTGTAAGGCTAGGTAACAGAGTTAATGAGCAGCCCACCTTGTCATCTTGAGGTACCAGCCCCTCCCCATTGAGAGCTGCCATTCTCTTATTCAGTCTGTGCCCCCATGACGGTGTTAAGTAAAGGTAACATACTGAATAATGCTTGGTAAGGTGACATTTTAGAGAAATAACTACACAGTGCACATCTGTGCTGTCCAATTAATCCTAATGCACTTTGAAAGGAAGCCAAGGAGACATACAGGGTGATTACCAAGTGAGGTGTTAATGGCTCTAGGGAAGTGTAGAACAGCTTCTGAATAGTTTTCACCACCTACCTACCAGACAGGAACTGCAGTGTGGAGGAGAAGCCAGAGGTAGCGTTCCAGTATAACAACCTCTATTACAGTATGCATTGGAATTTTGCAGCACCTTTGAGACTAACTGAAAGATAGAAGTTTGTAGCATGAGCTTTCATAGACTTGAGTCTGCTTCCTCAGATGCATGGGGTGGAGTGGAAAGCCCAGGGACAGACCTATACAGCAGTCTGTGTATGCGAATGTCCATAGGAATGCAAAACATTACATCCCAATACTCATTCATATGGTTATCTACCAACCTTGGCTTTGGGCAACATCCTCGTCCCCAAAACTGAATTTGTTAAAACTGAATTTGTCACATCATCTCCACACCTGCAAAGTTTTGCTTTCCTATGGGAATACCCACATGCAGACTACTATATAGGTCTATCCTGGGCTTCACCAAATGTGTCCTAGGAAAGAGGCTCAAGTCTATGAAAGCTCATGCTACCAACTTCTACCTTTCAGTTAGTCTCAAAGGTGGGGCAAAATCCCATTGCATATTTGCATAAGATCCTTTTGCATATTCATTTTCCAGACTAACATCTTTGAATTCCCTCCATTATAGAGAACAAAAAGAAGGTAGACCGAAGGGTCCCAGCATTTAGTTGTTGAGTTTCCCTAGCAGAGGCGTGGATATGGCCATGAGACCACCCTGAAGGGAATGAGTTTTGCAGAGTAGCTCAGTTCTGATTCCTTAGACTTGTGTCAGCAGCACTGCCAGCTCTTCTGCCTTCACCCTCTTCCACACCTCCACTGCTCCCCCCTTTTCTAGAGGTTGCTAGGCAACTGCCAACTGTCCTCACTGACCACCTCCTAGTCAATCTCCAGCCCTCGGGCCCAGCATATAGGACAAAAATAATCCTCCTGTTCAACAGAAGAAGCCAGCGCTCTGCCACTCTGTCTCCCCATTCTTCCAGCACCTGCCTCTCAGGAGAACTAAAAGATGCCAGCCCTCATGGTCAGCCAAAAAATAGCTCTACATCAGACCAATCCTGTTGAGCATTCAGCTAGGCGGCACGAGCATCACATGTAATCCAGGAGATGACGAGGGTAGAGCTAGTGATTTACACAGCATTAGAAGATTCTGGTTTAGTCTGAATCTCCCAGTTCAGACAGCAACTCAGTGCAGGCATAAACTCAGGCTTAGATCATCCCCCTTGTGCTTGGGTCCCAGCCCCTCTCTCCATCTGTTATGTGTCTGCTTTAAACAGGATTATTTTAGGGAATATTGAGACAAAGCACCCAGAGAGCTCTGTATACTTGGGAAACAGTCCACACTAAGGAATGTCATGTAATAACTGGGCATGAAATTCAACAGGTGTTGTAGCAAATATTTTAGAAAGGAGAGGGATGGCCCTTGCATTCTCCCATACTCCCATTGTCTTCTTGCCCTCACTTCATGTCTATACTCTGATAGCCTTTTGGCTGAAGAGCGGGGTAATAATAATAATAATAATAATAATAATAATAATATTCCACTCATCCCTGCTCCCCATCTCTTACTCTTTTCACCACACATACAGCCTCTCAGCATGTCCTAACTTCTTTCCTCTCCCAACTAGGCTCTTCCGCTAACTGTTCTGATAATCTGTCTCTCTCCTTGGGGCAGTTGTTTGGGGAAGTAGTCTTGGAAGCTAAGTAGGGTCAGCAATAGTTAGCACTTGGATGGGAGACTGCCAATGAATACCAGGTATGTACATTACCTTTCAGAGGAAGGAACTAGCAAAACTACCTCTGAGAATTAGTTTCCTTAAAAAAAAAACACTATGAAATTCATGGGGTTGAAAGCACACTCACACACAGTCTTCCATCCCCACTATTCACACAGGGAATGGCCACAAAGGGCCAAAAGCTGGTGCATAGCCTACATGAGTCTTGGCCATGGGTCATGGCCAGCTGGCTGTATTGAACCACAGGACTGTATGCTCTGCTAAGCCCCAGCCAAAGCTGGTTATCCAAGTGGGGTAGACACCTCCAACCTGAAAAAAGTCCCTGTTTCCTTTCCAAAAACCATTACTCTATTTCAAGTTTTCCCTCTCAGGCTCCAAAGCAATGGTTCTTGATCTATTTCCTTCCAGATGTCTGGTACTTCAAGTACCAGAATCCCTTTCTATTAGTCACATTCTTTGGGACTTTTGGAACTGCTGCTCTGAAGTGTGACACTGCTAAAGCATAGCAAATATTCTAGAACTGGTGAAATACAGATATACAGGTATACCTCAGTTAACAAAGCCTCTGACAAAGAAGCTCCTTTTCCCAAAGTCTTTTTACTCCTGCACAACCGCCATTTCCCCCTTGTCCTCTGTTTAGCTGAAAAAATTTCAGTCATATCAGCATTAGAAAGAAGGTGGAGGGCAGCTGGACAAAAGATAGTCTTTACGGGTTGATTTGCATGGGTGTGTGCAATAAATAATCCAATAAAACTTGAGCTGGGAAAGAATCGGATTCTGTTCCTACAGGAACTGTGTATGCCCAAAACAGGCAAGGTAAAAAGCAGCTGTCTCCAGAATCCCTTAAAGCGCATGTGTGAACAGCAAAACAAAGAAAAAAGAGGGAAAGCAGATTAGTGTGCCTTAACAGCTCCCCACAGCATGTTAAAAAAAACCAACTATAAATTTATAGACTAAAATGAAAATCATAAGAAAAGTGGAGGCAGGTGGAAGGAAGAAAATCAGACTTGGGGGGATTTTGGAAGAAGCTTTCAAGTGGTCTGTAGAGACTCTGACTATTTTTGGTTTACTTCTTCAGGGCTTACCTGATGTAGTAGTTTCATTTCACATGTTTAGTTGTTTTGGATTAAAGGTTTGCTAAAACATGTTGAACTGATCTTCCTTTTTTGTGGTGTAGGAATTACCATGTTATTTCTGGCTCTGGTACCAAATTTTCTGTTTAAAAAAAACAACCCACTGCCCAAGGACACATCTACTTCATTAACTTCCCTAATTAGTTAATGAGTTCCCTAATCCCCATCTCATCTCTACCATGGCTGTACAGAATACCTAGCTCTGAATGAGCTAGCTGCTCATGGCTATCATTGTTAATAAATATTGGGAGACAATTTCCCTGTGTCTTTATCTCCTGTTTGAAAAGTGGTTTATTCAGGTTGCTATCAGAACGGCCAGCGATAAAGAGGTTCCGCAGGAAATATACATGCAGAGACATGTTTAGCCTTAGGAATTTTTCTGTCTCGGGCAAATCAGCAAGTCGTGTCCCCTTCCCACTGAGAGAGGTTTAGGGCTAGAGGCTGATCAAGTTATTTTAGCATCCGAGGCAGCCAATTCCAAACTACTACTCTTCCTCTGGGATACTGATACAGTTATAATAATTTGTGATTCCAAATCAGCTGCCTGAGGAAGCTGCCTCACTCTGACTAATAGCAGGTCCAATCTAGTGCAAGACTGAATAAAAATCTGCTTTTGGTTTACTGCATGACACTTATGAAGGAATGTATGAAAATTTGTTTCTGGCCAGCCTGTTTTCTGCCCTACTATACTGCATGCCTCACTTCATCTTTCTGACCAGTACCCATTGAAACTCTTCCCTCCTTTCTGCTCTACCAGCCAACAGCCCCAGGAGGATTCTTGTCTGGAAAATAATTCCAGTAAACATATTTCTAACAAATAAACAAATCCTTGCCCTTTTCCACTTTCCTCTTTCCAGCATATTCTGAACCTAATCAAACAAAAAACTCCTTGCCTTTCTTTCATATAACGCAACCTAATATTTGCATATCTAAGACAAATGGAGAAAGGTTGGGACATTTTTTTCTTTAAAAAATGGTATTTAGCAATAAATTACCTCCCGAAGCACTATAAGCAAACCTCTCTCTTTTGGAATCCCAACTGGGACCAACCAAAGGTTTTTTTGTTGTCTCAAATTAATTAAACATGTCCCCATCAGGCATATATATCTTATACTGAACACTACACACACCAGCTGGATAATAAATGACCTGAGTAGTATCCTATTTGCCTCATGTTCATATTTTAATGTTGGTCATTTCTTTACTTCCTCTTTACAACTGGACACATGGGCAGTGAGATGGATCTAGTCCATATCAGAGGCTTTCGTGTCCCTTTAAATGCAAGGGAGTTATCACCTAGCCAGGGAATATTAATCTACTTCTGTGCTCCTCCTTCCAAAGTGCAGGCAGAGCCTCTCTCTCTAAGACCCTTCTGTAAAAGAAAAAGGAGACCCTGGAATTCTGGCATCCCAGGACATTGCACAGTTTACCTTTATATTTCCATCAGCCCTGACCTCATTATCAGCCATGTCTTCCTTCTCTTAGTTCTTGCTTCAGAAACAGGACCCTCACCCCAAGCCTTCTTGTTTCAAAACATTATTGTGAACTTCCAGTGCGCACATACAACCCAGTGGCAAGCCCTCCTGTTGAAAGTGGCTGGCACATGGTGGCTGCCTGGGTGGGGTGAGGGTGAAGAGAGAAAAGCTTGCCAGCTAATCTAAGAATTGCATGTATTCAAGATAACTCAAACACACATGTATGTACTCACACAACCTGTCTTTTCATGCATATGAACAATCTCACATGAAGCATGACTCTTAATCTTCCATCGTTCATGCTTACATAGAAGGAACCTGAATTCTGCATCACAGTGGTGGGTGAGAGGAAGAAAGAACTCAATGCAATCTTTTCCATCTGCTCTCTCATTTTTGTGAAATGTACCAATAGTTGGTTTTGCACAGATGCTCAGAACAAAGCAAAGGTACTCTAAGTCGGCAATGTAACCTGAAATCCAAAGCTCTTCCCAACATCAGGATCACACTGAAACTACCGGGGTAAGATAGCCATAGCTTCAACCCTAATTCCCCCTCCTGTACATCTTTTCTCCTCTCTTCTCTCTCACCCACTTTTTATCCCCACAGCCCTTCTGCCTTCATTAGTTAACAAAGCACTCAGCAACAGCCTTAATCTCAAGGAAAAATTAAGGAAGGAGGGGGGATATCAGCTCGACCATTTACAAACTAAAATCAGCAGGCAAATCTTATGTACCTTTCTTTCCAAGACAGATTTCTGAAAAATTAAGATAACAATTGGGCTCCTCCACCTATCCATATCGGTCTATCCATCCTCCTTCCCCTTCCCCCTCTATTTTCAGCAAAATTTCTAGGGCAGCAGGTTTCCTAGCTAGTTAATCTCCCCGGAGCTCAGCAGCCTTGACAACAATGGGGTAAGGGAATATACAGACCCAAAGAAAGCAGTGACCACACAACCATTCAATATCACGTCTTAAATCTTCAACCCTTCCCCCAACCTAGTGCCCACTTAAGTGGGAGATTTGATAGTCAAAATTCTGCCTTGCCTCCCCACCACAAGGGGCAGGGGGGAGCTTTCCTCACCGTACCACACCCCCTTTTTCTTCTAAAAAGAAAAAAAATGTCCAATTCATATGGTTAGACTCAAAGCAAATGCCGGCACCATCAGCTCACTGTACAACCACAATGGCAGGAGCATCGTACGGAACTGGTAGATTGGGAAAGAGAAGGGAAGGGGTTGAAAAAAAAAACACCAATAAAAAAATACCTGCTACTTAAGAATGGATGAACATTGACATGCCTTGAGACGGTGAATTTCCCATTGTTGTCTTGGCTTTGTTCTTCTGCCTCCGTCTGCCTGTCTTTCTCTCTTGCACAGACTGTCTCAGGCCCAACCAACCATCAGAGATTGGTGGCAGAAGTGCAACAAGAGAGCGCGGGTGAGAAAGAGAGTGTATGTGTGTGTGCGTGCACGCCTTGGCGATAGTACAAAGGAACAGAATGGGCAAAACACATTAGCTCATGATAGATTAATGTGCTGGGGGAGACTCTCTCTCTCTCTCTCTCTCTCTCTCTCCAGCTCTCTCCCCCTCTTAAAGGCCCCTACTTTTTATTCAGAGATGGGTGTCTAGCATATATGCCAGGAGGATATCACGATAATAATACAAGGGCGGTGCATAATTACTGGCGTATGCTGCTGCAAGGTCCAGTGGTAGCAGCTGAACCTGTGTGGCCATAGTGTGAAGACAACCTCCAATTCTCAATCTCTTTCTCTTTCTTTCATTCTCTATAGCTGGATTACAGAGGCAAACTTACAGAAAGAGAGACATTAAAACTGCAATAACCATGAACCATCATGTTCATAAGTTTCCCAGTTACATACATTTGTGACCCAGCAGATAAAGGGGAGTACCATTAAGTAACATAAGGCCACCACACTTAGGTCTGATAATGTGCCTTGACAAGTCACTCTTCTGAGCCTCACTTCTCACCCTTCTATGAAACAGATTTTCCCCCACTCACATGTCTGGAAATCTACATTCAGAGAGCTTTACAGTTCTCATTTTCTTTGCTTAACCTTTGCATTAGCTGTACCTGGAAACACAGCAATCTGCTCAAATCACCATTATGGCTGAAAGAGGGTATGTATCTAGGATTTCTTCTCTTCCAAAACCAACATTGCAGGGCTGTTGAGAAGACAAAAGAATGTAAAAAGTACAAAATTTGGAAAAATGCATTTGAAAACCAGGGTGAAAGAAAGAGAATTAATGGAAACTCTACCAGTCTCCGGTCACTCATCCATCACCACCCCAATCTACCAACCCATGGATCCCCAGTCTCCAAATGGAAATTGATATTGATTTCACTGCAAGGGGCAATTTCATCAGGAAAGACAATTAAAATGGGTGAGGAGTATAGGAGAAGAAAATGGAGAATGAGCCCAATGCATTTTCTTTGCTGTAATCATTTTCCCCAGACAACACTGGCAGCTGTCAATCATGTCTTAGCCACTGTCTGTCTTTTGTTTGGCAATTCAACATTCTTTTCATGTAATACCACTCTGGATAAGAGCAAAAAGCCCAAATTTCCAGCCTGGAGCCTAATTATTTCCAAAATTGAAAGAGTCACATTTTTCTTCAGTACTCTTAAAACAAGTTTCTAGACTTAAAAATTTCTAGAGTAGCTGAACCCACAAATGGGAAAATAATATCTACAGAGACTAAGAAAAATTAAACAATCATAGGGTCTAGAATATGCCAGAACAATGTTTTAAAAAGGTTATCGGCACCAACATGTATCATGTTCTGGACTGTATCATGTTAAATGATTGGCATTTGCTTAATACTGCTAAATCACTGGGTAAGATAGCACTTTGTTTACACAGTACTGGAAAGAGGGAATGTTAAATGGGCAAAAGACACTACCAGTCTGTGCTTCTGGCTGGAATATAGTATACATTCTTCTGGCAGCAATAAAAATTAATTAATTAAACTGTATTAGCAGAAAACATTGGTGACCTAGAGCAACTACTAAGAAAAGTCAAGAAAGATAGTGCAAAGGCAGGTTTACCATTGAATATAAAGAAAACAAAAATAATGACCACGGAGGATCTTCATAAGTTCAATCTAGACAATGAGGAAAGAGAAATAGTAAAAGAGTTCCTATACCTGGAGTCAAATGTACATCAGAACAGGGACTGCAGTCAAGAAATCAGAAGAAGACTAAGGAGATTATCGCATTGTATTTAAAGCGACTTACCCTTGATAGGATACAGTCACATTTAATTTTAAAACTAGGTGTTATTGTACACAGCTGCAGCTGGGCAAGTGCAATCCATATGCAGCCTGGATCCCAGCAGCACCTATCCTGTGGCAAGCTCACGTTTTTGAAAAGCTGCTGGAAAAGCACAGTTGGGATCTGGGCTGCATACGGGTTGCACTTGCCCGGATATGGCTGTGTGCGACAACACCCAGTTTTAAAATTAAATGCAACTGTATCCCGTTGGGGATAAGTCACTTTAAATACAATAAGATAATCTCCTAAGAATGGAGAGGGCAGCCATGAAAGAACGAGAAAAGGTCCTAAAGGGCAAAAATATACAGCTAAGCACGAAAGTCAGAATCATGCAAGCAAGTGTATTCCCAATTACAGCGAGAGCTGGACAATTAAGAAAATGGACAAAAAGAAAATAAATTAATTTGAGATGTGGTACTGGAGGAGAGTGCTGAGAATACCACAGGCAGCAAAAAGAACAAATACGAGTGTCCTAGAGCAGATCAAGCCTGAAATTTCCCTCAAGGCAAAGATGACTAAACTGAGGCTGTCGTACTTGGTCGCATTATAAGAAGACACACTCATTACAGAAGACAATAAAGCTGGGAAAAGTGGAAGTAATTATGAAGAGAGGAAAACCACATGTTAGATGGAAGAACTCAGTTAAGGAGGTCATGGATATGAACCTGCAGAAACTGGAAGAGTGGTGGAGGATAGGAGGTCTTGGAGATGTTTCATTCACAGGGTTGAGATACATACAATTTTTCTTCATAAAATATTGTTTATGATACACCTTTATATAAAACCGCAATACCTTAACTCTCCAATAGGACTCCTGAAGGTACTAGGACACCATTCCTAACCATTGTTTCAAAAGGGAGAGGGTGTTAAAGCTCAGAGGAGAGAAACAATAAAGCTTACTAAACAGTAACCCCCACTGGACACAAGCAGTGTTACATCCAAGTAAGCATACAGAGAATTTTATTGCCCACAAAACCAACTTCTCCCAGACAAGAAACAAACTGTTTCTCTACTATTCTACTTGGACCTCAAATTAAATGAAGTGGGAGTGGCTATTCCAAGCTTGACAAGCCCATTCCAAAAATTCTGTAAGGTCCTGTTGCTTGAATTGAGTTATAGGAGAAAGCAGCGTTGAAGTGATGCTCAAAGAGATGATGTGGCACAGGAACTAAAGAGTCCAATAGTATTCTAACATATCCACTGGATTTCTGTAGTCTCCAGGTACAAGTCAGGATGCTGCTTTGTTACCTATTAAAACCTTTTATAAGGTCTACAAACTAACAGTCTGCTGCAGAGACATATGGCACACTTTCAGACCAACAGCCTGCAGATCATATGCAGGGTGTATATTTGCGTCTTCAAGTCACCTGTCGAGTTAAGGCAACCCCATGCATTTGATAGGGTTTTCTATTGCAAGGTATACTCAATGGTGGTTTGCCAGTTCCTTCTGTGTATAGTCTGCAGCACCTGATGTTCATTGCTGGTCTCCCATCTAAGTATTAACCAGGGCTGATGCTGCTTAGCTACTAAGATCAGATGGGACCTTCAGCCTTTAGGGAATTAAGGCCCTGATAGACAGCATGCCAGTCATCATTTTGATATTGTCGCTGAAGTTACACATTCTGCACAGACCACACCTTTCCTCAGAAATTCACACACTTAAAAATCCAAACAGTTAAAAATGTGTACAGTTGAAAAACGTGTTCAAATGTGTTGGGAAAAGGTATACAAAATTGCACAGGAAAGTTGGATAAATAAATGCATATCTTTTAGAAATTGTGTAATACTGAAAATGCATATGAACCTCTATGCAGGAGGAAAAAATAAACAAACTTGCAATCAGATATGAACAAAGCCTGGGGTGGAAACCATAGAATCATAGAATTGGAAGAGCCCTCAAGAAACTATTCAGTCCAAGCCCCTACCATGCAGGAATACACAATCAAGGCACCCCTGACAGATAGCCATCCAGTTTCTGTTTAAAAACCTCCAAAGAAGGAGACTCCACCAGTCTCTGAGGCAGCATGTTCCACTGTCAAGCAGCTCTTTACCATCAGGACATTCTTCCTAATGTTTAGCTGGAATGTCTTTTTCTTGTAGCTTGAATACATTTTTTTCCATGTCCTATTCTCTGGAGCAGGAGAAAACAAGCTTGCTCCATCCTCAATAAGACATTCCTTCAAATATATAAACATGGCTATTATGTCTCCTCTTAACCTTCTCTTCTCCAGGCTAAACATACCCTAAGATGCTCCTCATAGGGCATGGTTTCCAGATGCAGAACGCAAGTGGTATTTGGAGAGACACCATGAAATCAAGACTGGGTGTTTTTCACATTCCTACCTGAGATGTAGCCTATCAAAATAATAATTCTTTCTCCATGCTTTCTTAAATTCCCTAAAAGGAAGTGCTACCTTGAGAAGACCCTTCTGTTAGTTGTTATTGTTAGTTGCCTTTGAGTCAACCTCAGCTCATGGTGACCCTGTGAATAAGACATCTGCCAGCCCCGCTATCTTCTATTTCTCTGCTCAGTTCCTGTAGGCTCAGGCCCATGGTCTCCCTGATTGAGTTTATCCATCTGGCATCCAGTCTTCCTTTCTTTCAACTGCCCTCTACCTTCTCCAGCACCATTGTCTTTTCTAATGAGTCATGCCTTCTCATAATGTGGCTGAAGTACGCCAGCCTCAATTTAGTCATATTGACTTTGAGGGAAAGTTGAGGCTTGATTTGTTCTAGGACCCAATTGATTGTCTTTTTGGCTGTCCATGGTATCCTCGGCACTCTTCTCCAACACCATATCTTGAATGAGTTTATTATTCAAATGAAGGAATTTGCTTTTATTCAGCAAGGGCACACAAAGAATCATTTTTGAAGTCTGCTTCACAATGCCCTTCACACTGATAGGTTAAAATTAGATGCTAAGCACCTCCTAAAATGTTCCAAGGCAGGGCTGGAGTGTACATATGATCCTTAACATGGTTCTAGCACTTAAAGTCACACTAACTGGTTGGAAAGTGTGAAGGACAAGGACAAGGATAAATAGCTAAATGGAATGGGATTGGGACCTCTACCTTTTGCAATGCAAATGCAATGCAAAACTGCACAATTCATAGAAATCTGCTTTTTCAGTACTGAATTTAGGTTATCTTAGTGGAGATTTTTGCATTTTTGCCCCTTTTAGCACTGAGTGTGTATAGAGCCCTGCTTATGTCCCATCCCACTAAAATCAAAGATGCTCTTAGCAACAGCACCTACGTACCAATTTCAAGGCAGCCAAAGACAAACAGTGAGGCATTATTGGTGCCAGACATACAATAATGAAACTTCCTCTCCCATGGAGACTGCTACTGAATACCATTTGGAAACATTCTAATATACTTATCTATACCCTGGTGTTTCAACTCAGGGTTTAAGTCAGCAGAGGAAGAAATGTTTTCTGTTTAAATGGAACTGGATTTCAGCAATATACTTTATATTTGTTCTTAATATCTATCAATTAGACATTTTGGAGGAGAGAAGTCAAATAGAAAGAGGTTTATTAGTAGGGTGGTCACTCTGCTTTGGAGTTTAGTCTGCAATATAAAGAGCTGGTCCAGGGTCCTGCACCCATTGCCAAAACAAATTCAGCACCTTGGATAGCATCTTCAAAGTTAAAACTCAAAGCTGGAGCTGATTTCCTGCCTCATTGGTATGAGAGCCCACTAGTCAACACTGCCAGCAATAACATGTAGCACTTCTAACATCATAGATGCCTTTGTTACAGTCTTTACAAGAGTCAAGGGACTATTCCCCCTATACTGTAGGCTGTATTTCAGAGGAAGGAACTGGAAGGAATATCTCTGAGTATTCCTTGCCTAAGAAAATCCTATGAAATTCGTGGGGACACTATAAATCAACAGGCAACTTGAAGATAGTCACACACATTTATTGCAGAGGTAGTGAGATGAGGGGGAGAAAAAAGCAGCTTAGCTAAGACTACCATGGCAGGGTACAAGTAAAGGGCTACTCATTCTCTTAGCCATTAACAGATTTAAAAAGAATATTCTCAGATTATCTCCTGTTTCAAGGAACTGACAACTCAGCTTCACAGAAGTCCTTCAAGAAGAAACATGGAAACAACACAAGTGCTGACGCCACCGCCAATTTCCACATGAATTATACCCCTTTCACCCTTTGCACCTTTGTTGCTCTAAGCCATAAATTAGGAAGCAAAACTGGTTACTCACGAAAGGAACAGTCGAGCAGAACAGGCTGGTGCCAGACTCTGCTTTGAAGCTGTGGCAAGCCAGAGGCAGGCCTGGAAAACTGGTGGGCTTTTGTTCCTTTTATTTTCCTCCTAGCACTTAGCACCTGTAATTTTAGGAGTGCGTTGAGACAGGTACATATGGCACTCGCTCTACTTGGGGCTTCCAAGGAGATCAAGTATCCACCTCTGGGAAAAGCATACAATGAGAATAAATGAGAGAGAGAGGGAGGCGGGGGTAGAGAGGAGGCTGCTTGGTGTGGGGAAGTCTTCCCTGGAGGAGACCTCTTCATGGTTAAGCAGGTGTATCAGTGGGTGGGTGTGATTCGAACTCGCTCTCTATCTCCACCCCTCCACAAACAGTTGTTTTAAGAACAAGCAAACTGTAAAGGAAATAAACCAATGAATAATTTAAAAGATGACCATTGATCTTTTTACATCCTCCTAGACGTCTAGACCTTGCTGGCAAAGTGAGCAAGAGGGGCCAGGAAAAGGGATTGTTTCTGAAAGGCTTGCTCCAGAACCACAGCAGAGAAAATTCCATGCCAGGCAGGGGGGGAGTAAGGATCTATTTTAGATACAACAAGAATCAGCTAGATGAATCAGTCAACCCCATAAGCCCCATCCCACACTAATCACACTTTGGCTGTTGCTTCCCTTGTGACATCAAAGCTCCTAATGCACTTTCTTTGCACTGCTTCAGAGAAAGGATGGGGAACTTTTAGCCCTCCAGATGTTTTTGGACTACAGTTCCCACAGTTTCTTACCACTGGCCATGCTAGGCAAAGCTGATGGAAGAGAGGCAAGGTGAGCCAAAGGTTCTCTATCCTTGCTCTCTAAAACAATAGGTAATAAGGATGTTAGGAACCATGAAGGGAATTTGAAATATTGGGATAAGTGTTGGCTTACGTTAGACTTGTGCTAAATAGTAAATCATACTAAATAGCATTTATAATTATAATGACTATTAGGAACATAAGCACAGGAAGTGGAAGAACACTATCTCCAATACAAGGTTCCAGCATTTGCTCAACTCAGAAAGCCCTTGACAACAGGTCTGCCTGTACTGACTCCTTGTAATGCCATCCTTAACACATATTCAAATCTATCCTTCCAAACTTTATTTCCCTTTTGAACTAAACAGATTGGAATCTTATACCAGGAGAAACATTGAGACATTTTGCATTTAATGAAATTTCTGCATGGTCAATCAGGGGCCATGCCACATAAACCATATCATAATAATCTAATAAGTCTATCTGAAGGCATGCATGACAACTACTCCAATCTAAAGCTGTTCAGTCTGCCTAAATACCCTAAAGGCACCAGATTCGATCTAACCTTGGAAGCTAAGCAGGGTCAGCCCTTGTTAGTACTTAGATGCCAATGAATACTGTGTGTGCATGCTTTCATGTTGCCTATCGACCTATGGCGACCCCATGAATTTCACAGGGTTTTCTTAAGCAAGGAATACAGAGGCGGTTTGGCCAGTCAGGTGCTGCAGTAGACTATATTTCAGAGGAAGGACCTGGAAAAGCACCCCTGAGTATTCTTTGTCTAAGAAAACCCTCTGAAATTCATGGGGTCACCATAAATTGACAGGCAACATACATACATAAAACTGTCCTAAAGGAAGCACATCCCCACACAATGGGATGAATCCAAAATAAGTAATTTTAAAAAAAAAATACTTGGAGGGCTTGAACTGGCACTGGCATGAGAGGGACTTTATCATTTTGAAAGGTCATATAACTGCTGTCTATAAGAGGAAAGATTCCTATTCACTTCAGAGCTTTCTGTTTCCCCACCATCACCATCATCATAGCTCTAAAATGGTCCAGGCTGGGATTACAGTGGCAGAGGAGCAAAGAATTAAAGCTCTCTACCTTTGCATCCATTTATCCAGATCAAACCTTCCTTCCCCTTGCACCTACAATTTACTTTTTAAATAGTTTTTAACACAATTGTATGGATGGTTTCATATTTAGTGATACATGCACATCCTAACTAGACAGACAGGCCAAATTAAAGCTGCTTTGGATCACTTTGGAGGTATGCTGTTTGAATGATGCATGCATCCTAAGAGGCCGGAAGCTATGACAAAGCTACACTCCAGTCCTAAGGACTGGGGCACAGCTTTGGTGCAGCTTCTGGCCTCTTAAGAAGCATGTGTCATTTAAACAGCATACCTCCAAAGTGACTCAAAGCAGCTTTATTTTGGCCTATCTGTTCAGGCCCTAGGTATATTTATTTATTATACTTACTTTCTACTTTTCCTCCAAGAATCTGAAGGGGAATACATGGCTCTCCATACCTTTGCCCCACTTACAATAACTCTGTGATGATGGCTGGGCTACAGAAGAGTGACTGGTCACTGGTAACTTTTGCATTTAAGATTTGATTTGAATTCAAATTTGAACTTGACACTACATTAAGTGCACAGATCATACTGACAAGCAGTTTTCTCACAATGAGTTAAAAACATGAGACACCATCCTGCTTCTAAAGTGATGACAAACGACCTATCTATCAACCCAGTCTCAAAGCTGTTCTAAAGGTCCTTACAGGTAATGAAGGAGCATACAGTTTGAGCCAATTCAAGAATAACTCAGTACACTGAACCGCATCTTAGCATTTTCTCTTTAAATCCCTTATGACCTCACAAATCTTCAGATAGCTATTTGGTCCTGTCTGGAAGTCTCTTCTGGACTTTGCTGGGTCAGTGTCATACTGTTTGTGGAAGATAACTTAGGTCCTGTGTTACCAAACTCCAAAACCTGCTCAGCATTCCAGTAAGATGAGCAGAAAACCACCAAGTTACAATGTATTTGTCTGAGAAATCTGTGGACAGAAATAGCTTCAAAAATATTACTAAGCATACATTCATTTCTAATATGGAGATGTTAGGACTGAAAGCCACAGCATTTAACTAAAGACTGTCTTTTAAACCTAGATGGGAATGGCAGGCTAACTGCACTTACTGATGATGGGAAAGATATTGCACATATGTTCAGAGCCATGTTCATCTTTATAATTACCACACTGAAGAATTATGCACTTAATCTAAATTTGGGACCAAATTCTGCATATAACTTTTTCATGTCTTATACCAGGATTGGCTTAAGATATTTCACAACCTGAAGCAGAGTAACAATAACATATGCACACTCCAGTGAAAGTTAAAAACACAATACCCAAAGTCAGCCATTATTTTGGCACAGGGCAGAACCCCTCTCCCCACCTCTTCTTATCCCTGACAAGAAAAATGAAACCAAATTGTGTGTTTGTGTATATCACTACACACAACTACACATGGTTAGCAATTGCATTAAATAAAATAGCTAATAATTTACTAATATTTTTAGCCAAAATCTGTAAATTGACGCATTTGCCTCACTCTTTTAATGGTCAGGCTGGTTCTCCTTCTACCAGATAGAATTTAGACTGATCAACTTGTTCCACCCATTCATTCCGAAAGTAGTCCATGAGCCCCTTATTGTCAACCAGAATCTCAATAAACCTAGTTTTATTGTCAATCAGGGATTGCAAAAACACATGGATTACCAGGAAGTTACAATCTGTAGTTGGTTGGCTGCTTTTGAGTTAGTGGGGTTCCCGCTCTAAAGTTAGATGCTGTAGATCAGGCCTGCAGAACTTACAGCCCAGGGGCTGAATGCAGCCCATCAAAGCATTTTAAGTGGCTCTCAAGGATGTGGAATGACTTCAAGCCTCCTCCACCATCAGCCTGTTCCTGAGGAGAGGGCCATGCAAAGAAGAAGGAGGAAGGCTCCTCTGCTGCTCAGCTTCTTCATGAGGAGAACACTGAGCAACAGAGATTATTGTGAACAGGAAAGTGATATGGAAGTAATGTCCACTGTGAGCAAGGGTGAGCCCTAACTGGATTGTGGCTGCATCCTACACATTTTAAAAATTAGAAATAAGTTTCTAATCCTGCAAAGTGGGCTGATAGGTCTGGAACCATGTGTTTAATGCTTGGTGAATGTCCTCCGATCTATAGAGAGAGTGGAAATCTCTACTAGTGACCCCCATAAGCTCCTGCACATCACACAGACTAGTAGAAATTACTGAAATAAAAGTATTCAGATAAATCAAGTACATATAATTTGTTTAAACTATAGTTGGTATAGCCCTTATTTCTTATATTTTATTTTTGTGTAAATTCAGAGTATACATAGTACCACTGTTTTGCTTTGTTCAGGCCTCACCAGGAATACTGTGTCCATTCTGAGCTCCACAATTCAAAAAGGATGTGGACAAGCTGGAGTGTGTCCAGAGGACGGCGACTAAAATGTTGAATGGTCTGGAAACCATGCCCTATGAAAAGTGGCTTACGGAAGTGGGTATGTTTAGCCTGGAGAAGAGATGGTTAAGAGGTGACATGCCAACCATGTTTAAATATTGGAAAGAATGTCATACTGAACATGGAGCAAGTTTGTTTTCTGCAACTCCAGAGAGTAGGATCCAGAGCAATAGATTCAAACTACAGGAAAAGAGATTCCACCTCCTGACAGTACAAGTTGTTTGACAGTGGAACACGCTCACAGTGTGGTGGAATCTCCTTCTTTGGAGGTTTTGAAACTGAAGCTGGAGGGCCGTCTGTCAGAGGTGCTTCGATTGTATATTCCTGCATTACAGGGGATTAGACTTGATGGCCCTTGAGATCTCTTCCAATTCTGTGAAGAAGGAATTGTAAGCCCTTTAAAGTTCTGTATGAATCAAAACCCTCTGAAAATTTTGCAAGATCATCTAAAAGCTGCAGGACTGTTTAATGATTTCAATAGATGTTTAAGTTACACTTCTGGAAAGTTTTTTTTAACGTTATAAGTACTTTTTAGTCCTACTTGATCTGTAGAGCTAGCTGTACATTTGTGTACAAGGCAAGGCATATCAACATGTGTGTCCACACTACTGTTGTCAGGGTGCGATTACAGGGACTGAATGTAAGCAAGGGACAGATGTGTGTGGGAAGTATGAGTGGGAGGACTTTATATATATATATGTACAGCCTCTAAAAAGCATGAGTCATTTCCAATTTCCAACTTGCCTTCCCCCATCCCAACACATAAGCAATTTTTTTCTCAAATAAAACCTATTTGAGGTACATTTTACTTGCCCTCCAAACCCTGGCTCCTGACGACTCACAGGTGGTTGGGCAAAGCAGCTGCACACCTTGCATTCAAAGCCAGATCAAGGAGTTTTGCTTCCCAAAACAGATGAGCTGTACAGACCCATGGCTGGGGTGATCAGTGCCTGAGTAAAACAAGACAGAAATCTACCAGGAGTCCTAAGGGAAAGTGGTATACAGTGGTCTCTCCACATTTGCTGGGGCTAGGGGTGAAGGACCCCTGTGAATGTGGAAAAACCACAAATAAAAAAAAATATATTCTTTTTACCTATGAGAACACCTCTCTAGGAATCTCTAGGTCCTCCAGTGCAACTCTGTGGGCAATATCTGCCAGCAGCTGAACATAGTATCATGCAGGAGGACCTACAAATGCCCAGAGAAGTGTTTTCTCTGGACATTTTAGGTTTTCCAGCACAACTCTATGGTCAACATCTGCCACAGTTGCAGGGCACCTAGAGATTCCTAGAGATAACATATTTATCAAAACCTCAAATAATCAAATTCACATACAGTACACCCGCGTCATACATGGACACACTATATGGGGCTGTCAGTATACGCTGAAAGTTGTGCGGGAATGCACAGGGTGCATTAATTTAGATTAAAGGGGCACGCGCCCATGGGCGCATGCACACTGCTGTGCCACCGCACCATCGCACTGCCGCGACATGCACGAGCCCCATTACTTTCAACAGGGCTTGAGCACATGCATTTTTTTACATGGTGGGGGGTCCGGAACGGATCCCCCACATAAAAAAGGGCTCACTGTACATCAAAACTGCAAATATGGAAGGTTGACTGTATAGGTTTAAAACTAGAGCCTGGAAATGTTACCTTTGTTGGATTATAGCTCCCAGAATCTAGCCAGCATGACTTCAAACTCTGTAAAAGACATATACACACATACATCACACAGCTTCTGGATAGTTCACAGCCCATATTTTTAGCAAGTATAATGATGAGACCACAACTAGTGCAAAGAGACAACATACAGAGCAAAAGATCAGAAGGAAGTGGGCAGACCCAAGAAGGATATCTACAGATTACTGTTTAATTTGCACCATGCAGGTAGCAATACTGAATCTGCCATATAAGCTATAATGTTTTTTTGTAAACTGGAGAACCCCATGATTTCACAGTGATGCAACTGCAGAATCTGTGATCTGAAGATGTGGTGAACAGTGATCTTTTCCTTCTGGTTTGCTTCTTTCCTACTTCTTTGGTCAGTCAGAGTAGGCAAATGATTAAATAAACCATACTCATTAAATAATCAAACCATACTCATG
Source organism: Sceloporus undulatus (assembly GCF_019175285.1). NCBI lineage: Eukaryota > Metazoa > Chordata > Lepidosauria > Squamata > Phrynosomatidae > Sceloporus > Sceloporus undulatus. Next base: position 91,728,653 of record NC_056527.1, on the reverse strand, counting down.
GGTTTTGAAGTTCTAACAAAATGTCTGGCCCTCCATATTCTAGCTACCATTGTTTTGGCTTCTAAGGGAGAAGGAAAGCAGCCAAGTATTGTGCCTGGGCCCAAGCAGATGGTGAGAGGTCCTCCCTCCAGATTCCAACTAATATTATTCTGGCTTCTAAGACAGAAGAGAGCAGCCAGCATCTGATGAACTTAATTCCCTCCCCTGATGACATCCCCTTTTCCTTATATGCCCTGTCTTATTTATATTATAATCTTGAGAATATGGAATTGTTAAATTAACTGTTTACTACAATGAATTAATAAATTTGTTGCTGTGTTGGTAATTGCCATCAAGTCAACTTTGACTTATGGCGGCCCTATGAATGAGACCTCACCCTGTCACAATAGCCCTGATAAGGTCACATAGACTGTGGCTTCCATAATTGAGTCTATCATCTGTAATGCAGTCTGCCTCTTTTCCTACTGCGTTCTACCTTGCTCTTGTGTGCCTGCAAGTTGTTTCTAACATATGATGACCTTATCACAGGGTTCTCTGGGGATGTGGCTCGCCCAAGATGACCCAATAGGTTTCCATGGCCAAGTAGGGAATGGAATCTTGATCTCCAGAGTTGTAGTGCAGTGGTCAAGCCACTACACCATGCTAGCTTACCAACCATTATTATATTTTCTAGTGAGTCATGTCTTCTTATAATGTGTCCATAGTACAACAGTCTCAGTTTAATTCAAAGACATAGCATGTTAGTTGGGATCATTATGCAAAGGAATATTATAGTACCATTGAGACTAACTGAGAGAAAGAGGTTGGTAGCCTAAGCTTTTGTAGATAAGTCTCCTTCATCAGATGTATGCAGTGAAGTTCACTCCATGCATCTGATGAAGAAGACTTGTCTACAACACGCTACAAATATGCTACAGCTTTTTCTAAGGAGTTTATCTCACGGGGGACAAATGGAAGTATAAACAGTGATTAACCCATGATAATCTCACAATTGTGCTATTGGTTTTCATACGACGATGTGTTCAAAGTGATATTATCCCGTGAATAACTCATTATTATTGTGCGATTGCACTAATGGTTTTCACATGACGTCAAGGTGAAACATGATTAAGTGCCATTAACCCGTGAATAACCAGGCAAGAAAAAGGAGCAAATCATTCACGAGATTTTTCTGTGAAGGACGTTTTGCTGTTTATTTATTTATTTATTTATTTTGTGGAAGTTATAACTCAGCTCATATTCCTTGATTAGAGATTAATGTTTTATTTGATCTCAAGGTACTGTAATCAATGAGAAAAGTTTTTTATTGTTTTGTAAATACTAATATTTTGGAATATTGGAAGATACGGATTATCTGGACCCATTTCAAACCGGCTTCCGGGCAGGCTTTGGGGTTGAGACTGACATGGTTGCCTTAGTCGATGACCTCCGTCTGGGCATAGACAGGGGTAGCGTGTCCCTGTTAGTGCTCTTGGACATCTCTGCGGCCTTCAATACCATCAACCATGGTATCCTTCTGGATCGCCTGGGGGAGTTGGGTATTGGGGGCACTGCTTTGCAGTGGTTCCGTTCCTACCTCTCAGGCAGATTCCAGATGGTGGAGCTGGGAGACTGTCGCTCCAATAGGAGGGCCCTTACATCTGGGGTCCCTCAGGGAGTGATTTTGTCCCCTATGCTATTCAACATTTACATGAAGCTGCTGGGAGAAATCATCCGGAGACACGGGGCGCGGTGTTATCAGTACGCTGATGACACCCAAATAGTCTTCTCTGTGTCTCCGACTGATGCAGTGACTAGGGATGGCATCTCTCCGCTCAGTGCCTGTCTGGAGTCGGTAATGGGCTGGATGAGGGAAAATAGACTCAGCCTGAATCCAGAGAAAACGGAAGTACTTGTGATAGGTTCTCCTGGTCCTGGGAAGGAGGTTTGTCCACCAGTCCTGAACGGGGTCACGCTCCCCGTGAAGGACTCAGTTCGCAGTTTGGGGGTGCTTCTTGACTCCTCGCTTCACCTGACTCCTCAGGTGGATGCGACAGTTAGGAGCACCTGTTATCAGCTTTGGCTGATACGCCAGCTGCGTCCCTACCTGGACCGGGGGGACCTTGAAACAGTAGTACACGCACTGGTAACCTCTCGACTCGACTTCTGTAATGCGCTCTACATGGGGCAACCCTTGTACCAAACTCGGAAGCTGCAGTTGGTTCAAAATATGGCTGCCAGGCTGGTCACTGGTAGCTCCAGGGCCAGCCACATAACACCTGTACTAGCAGATCTGCACTGGCTGCCAATTCGCTTCCGGGCACAATACAAGGTGTTGGTTGTTACCTATAAAGCCCTAAATGGCTTGGGCCCAGAGTACTTGGAGGACCGCCTCTCCAGATACAATCCACCCTGCACTCTCAGGTCACGTGGGAAAAAACTTTTGAGTGTTCCCAAAACAAGATACGCAGTGACTGCGCAAAGGGCTTTTTCGGTGGTGGCCCCGCAGTCTTGGAACGCTCTCCCTGAGGAGCTCCGCTTAGCCCCCTCCCTGGAGTCATTTAAGAAAAACCTTAAGACTCATTTATTTCGTTAAGCCTTGCCTCACATGTCCTGACTGTTTTGCTCCTGTATACTATTTATTGTATTTTTAGATTGTTTTATTATCTTGATTGGCTAATGATGGATTTTAATGATGTATAGTAGTATATGGTTTTATATGAAGGACTTTTGCTGTTAATTTTGATTTTTAAACTGTGATTCGTATTGTATTATATTTGTAACCTGTATCGCATTGTATCTTATTCTGTTTGTAAACCGCCGTGATCATAGGAATGGCGGTATATAAATAAAATTTCAATCAATCAATCAATCAAATATAATATATAAAAAAGCGTTTTGCTGTTTATTACCTGGCTATTCCCTGGTTATTCACAGGATAATGGCACTTGTGTTAATCTCATTTTAATTGGATTCTAAAACATCAATTGTCCAATTTTCTTGGGTTAATCACTGTTTAAAGTCCCAGTTTCCCCCGTGTGATAAACTCCTAAGTTAGTCTCAAAGATACTAAAATACCTCTTTCTATTCTGAGTGTAGTCATCTTGGATTCTAGGGAGAGTTTGGGCTTGATTTGCTCTAAAATCCATTTATTGGTCTTTTTAGCAGTCCATGGTATCCTCAGAACTCTTCTCCAGAACCACATTTCAAATGATTTGATTCTTCCTATCAGCTTTCTTCATGTCCAGCTTTCACAACCATACATAGAAATGGGAAATAAAATGCCTTTTTGGTGTCCATTAGATGTAATAGTGAAAATCTATTTTTACATTATTTTTAATTTCTATGTTCTTCAGGTTGCATTCTGGCACAGTCATTGATTTAGTGTTCTTCTTTAGCTTTACTCCAATTTTGGATATTAGCTGTTCACGGTCTGTGCCACAATCTTCTCCTGGACTTGTTTTTCCAGAGAGAATAGAACTTCTGCTTCCAATTATGCATTTTTTAAATTTCTGTATTGTCCATCAGGTGATGTTCATGTATATAGTCATCTCTTTGCATACTTGAAAAATGTATTTCAAATGAACATTGTATTTCAAAGGAATACAAAATTCAGTCAATTACTCTCCTACTTCATTTATTGATATTAGACCAAATTTCCCTACAATCCTTGATTATACCCTTTTTCCTACTTTTGATTTCAATGATTAACAAGTCCTGTTTTTGGTGTGTACTAACCATGATTTAAACAAGCCAAAATTTATAAGCCAAAAACAAAGCAAAGGTTTCAGATTGTGGTTTGTCAATGGTTAAAAAACTATGCATTGTTAGTAGAGACAGGTTCACAAATCAAAACAAGCTGGATGTCAGCAAACTACACCACGATTTGCGATAATGCAACATCATGGTCAGCGTGCACTTCCCCAACTGAAAGCACTTTTATGTAAGAACTCTTCTGCCAGCCCTAACAGATAAATGGGTTCATGTGCCATTCTCTAAAATATTCAAGAAAATTGTAGCAAGGATCAATTTTGAGATATTTTGAACACTTTAAAGGAGTGCTATGAAAATTGCTATTCATAATAGCCATTTTGGACAACACAAAAGAAAAATTGCTTTTTGTTAAACAACAGAAACAACAGTAATTACCAAGAGAGTAGCAGCCACTTTGTAACAGATGCACAACTTGACAGTTGTGAAATCTTTTAAAGGGGTGTCTGGGTGGGGGATGTTGCACTGGAGAAGTATTGTACTGTCATGGTAAAATCATTTTGCTTTTTTGTCTTTATGAGGTATTTTTAATATATATAAATGACATTTTCATCATTATGATTGAAGACATAAAGCTATTACATACTAATAGCACTAATAATTCACAGTCATTTTTGCTAAACTAAGGGACTTTTCACTTTGTGGCTTCTCCTCCGCAGCTTACGTGACTTCCTAGAAAATCAAATATGAGGAGGTAAAGATGCAGGAGAATGAAGCAAGGTGGATGTATGAGTTTTTAATTGCTTCCTGCTGTGTTTTATCTATTCTTTCATTTCTATAAATGCGGACTGGAAATATAAAGCTAGAATCACAAGGCAATGATCATACATGATATTTTCTCTGATTGACAAAGGTGAGTAGTTCAAAATTGCTCCTCTATGCACAATTGTTGGTCCAACAAAAATATGTTAGTATACAAGGAATATTACTATGTTGTACCTAGGGTTGGGCACATGTGCAGTTTTTAATCCCATTTCCTCTATAGGCTGCCCCAGCACATCAGCAGTGCACCTGAAGTTATCCTATGTGGCATAGTGGTCTGAGAATTGGACTACAACTCTGGAGACCAGGATTTAATTCCCTGCTTGGCCATGAAACCCGGTGGGTGACCACAAGGTCACATACTCTCAGCCTCAGGGGAAGGCAAAGGCAAACCTCTTCTGAACCAATCTTGCCAAGAAAAACCCATGATAGGTTTGCCTTAGGGTCACCATAATTCGGAAACAACTTGAAGGCACACAACAATGACTACAAATCTGGTCAATTTATATCTGGTTTATGGCCAATTTTAAAGCCTTAAAGGGTTTTTGGTCAGTTGTGGGAGGGGAAAATGAAAGTAAACTGCCAGACTTTCATTTGATTTTGGTGACTTTAGAACAATTTGGGATCCAAAAATCAAACTAGGTCTGGAGGCTTTGGGGGTCATCCTGGGACTTCAGAGGCTGCAAAAATAAAATTCAAGGGCCCCAAGAAGCCCAAAGGCCACAGTTTTCCTTCCTTGTGATAACTGAAGCCATTACTTAGCATTATTTTTAAATATGTAGCTACTAGTTGTTAACTAAATTGCACTTGTTTCATTTGAGGCTAGACTACTGAAAAATTATTTGGAAGATGGAATATATGCTGTGGAGACAACCTCAGTTTGGAAAGTTTTCTAAGGGGCTCTACAGACTGGTGTTTTGGAATGGTCTGTATAGGGCCATAATGACTAAAGATCTTTAAAGGAATGACTGTTTATACTTGCTTGTACATTTGGAAATAATACAGGTATTATGAAAGCACCATAAGTTCTCAGTTCTCTCTGCCCCCAAAGTTTCTGACACTTGGGGAAGTGGGAAGTGTGAAACAATAATCAAAAAGTGGTGTGATACTGAGGTGCTGGAGCATGCCATCTTTTGGCTTACACAGAGCTCTTTATAAAATAAAAGTTAAAACAAAGATTGTGCCAGCTAATAACGTATAGTACAATGGTAAATAAAAACACAGATATTCATGGTGACTTCTTTTTTTATACCTTCAAGTCATTTCTAGTTTATGTTGACCCTATTGCAGGGTTTTCTTGGTAGAATTTATTTAGAGGGGCTGAAGGTTTTCATGGACAGCATCCATAGTTTTTGTGGGTTTTTGTCAGCATCCTTGGCTGGTATCTTCAGACTCTCTTCAATGCCAACATTCCCTGAAGATGCCAGCCACAGATGCTGGTGAAACATCAGGAATAAACTCTTCTAGAACATGCCCATATAGCCCAAAAAAACCTATTTAGAGAGAGTTTGCCTTTGCCTTTCCATGATTACAGTTTAAAGTAAGAAAAATATCAGCACATTTCCCATCTGAAAATCATCATCATCATCATAATCATCATCATCATCATCATTTGTATGCCACCTTTCCCTCAGAAAAGGCCCCAAGGTGGCTCACAGATAAAAACATTTTAAGAACTTGGCAACAAACATTTTAAAATAATTAAAAACACCTAACTAAAAACAGTATAAAATTACACAAAAATATACAGAAGTTTAAAAGCATGACTAAAACACACACCACATATAAAAGCCACCCTGACATGATTATACAATCTCTCCTTGGAACTTGCGGGGGATCCATTCTGGACCCCCCTGTGAATTCCAAAACTCAAGTATATTCAAGCTTCTTAGGCTTGAATGGGTCACATGCATGCAGGGCACATGCCATGGGTGCATGCATCTTTGGGGTTATTGGTGGTCGCCCCTCCACAGATTTTCAAGTCAATGGATTTCAAGTTTGCGGGCTTGAAGGGGCGACTGTATATTAAAAGCCTGCTAGAATAAAAATGTCTTAGCTTGCTAGCAAAAAGAAAGCAGGGAGAATGCCAGTCTAGCCTGCCATAGAAGGGCATTTCAGAGGGTGGGAACAGCCACTGTGAAGGCTCTTTCTTATGAGGGCCTGTGATGGTGGTGGGACCAAGGGAAAGCCATCTCCTGAAGACCTTAGTGTTCTGGCAGGTTTATATGGGGACAAGTTTGCTCATATGTACACATCATGGCCCTACCTCTCCCAACCAACTAGCATACTCATTCTGCTAATAAATGACTTCTCTAAGAAACACTACATCTCACAAATAAATGCATCAAATTAATACATTCCACCCTCATCCTCATCCCCATTCCCCTAAAGACATCCATTTCAGACACCTTTTTCTGATAGATCTTTTAGTTGTTGCATGGTAGAGAGAATTAGAAAAACTGCTGCATTTTTCTCCACAATGGGAAAAATATATTCCTGTTAAATTTCCATAACAAAGATGTCTAAGAAAGAAAGATGTTGTGTTCCCAAAGGTCCTACTTCATTGGAAATGGCTCCTTTACAATTAAATTTGCTCAAAACTAAAGGGTCATACATTTCCTTTCCCCTGGAACTGTAGTTTTATAAGGGGGCTAAGAATCACTTAGTAAGTGGCTAAAGATCTCTATGTGTACTACATTTCCCAAGTTCTTTTCTTTGGAGCTACATTTCCTAGGGTGCTTTGTTTTCAGAGCTAAAAGGCTAGGAAACTTGCTTTACATCAGCAGTATACAACATGAGTAAGTGAACCACTTTAAGGTCATAGTTGGCCTTGTTGCTTTGAATGGCTACATTTACACCGAATGGTAAGACAAGATTTCAGAGAACCGTGGCATCAGGAGTAAGTTGTTTCCTAGACCTTCTAGCCCATATGATCCTATTTTGTTCCTTGCCATTGATACAACTGCTATACGATAAACTGAAAGTTAATTTGTTGTCCAAACTAGGGATCTAGGCTTATCAACTCTCTTTATAAGCCAGGATCATAAACTAATGTTCTTGATTTGGGTAAAAAAACAAGATTTGGGTAAAAAAACAAGCTTCTTTTTAGTCTACCAGCTACATTAGCAGGGAGGAACACAGCAAGATGAATAGGTTTTCCACAACAAATCAAAATTTCCAGGATCCTAACTTATCATCCTATATGGCCAACATGGGCCTGAAGTGTTATCATAGTAAAAAGTGCTAGTTTTCACATTAGTTCTACAGCTTGAGCAATATGTTATGGAGAACACTGCCACTCGAACTAAGTATATGTATATCTGGGACAAGCTTTTCTTCTTCCATGGGTAGTACCATTTTTTCCCCTAACATCATCTTCTCTCTTCTTGCAGCCGCCCATTACATGGAGTGGAAAAATGCACAATGATGATATCAGAAGATAAGGGGAAGTTTTACAATTTTACAGCAGCAAGGAAACTCATTGTCCCCTTTTGGATATCACAAACCCCAGTTTATTAGTAAGATTTAATATGCTGTGAATGAGTGTATGCCCATACATTCCTTCCCCCTTTGTACACTCGGTTCTGCATACCACTGTTAAATTACTGTAGTTACTTATTGTTGGGTGACTTCAAGTTGTTTCTGAATTATGGTGACCCTTTCACAGGGCTTTCTTGGCAAGATTTCTTCAGAGGAGGTTTGCCATAGCAATCCTCTGAGGCTGAGAGAGTATGACTTGCCCAAGGTCATCCAGTGGGTTTCAATGGCTGGGCCAGGATTCAAACTCTGGTCTCCAGAGCCTTAGTCCAATGCTCAGACCACTAGGCCATGCTGGCTTCCTAAACTACTTAACCTAACCATATTTAGTAGAAGTTGAGGGCAAGTTTTGGGGCCTACATTATGGATTTTCATATGACCTGTGGATAAGTTGAGCATAAAACCTGGGGGCATATAACAGAAGTAAAGGATGAAGCAAAAGAAGAAGATATTGAACAGCTTACCAAATTCTGGCAGGCATAACTGTTTGTGCTCACTCTTATGCTTTTTTAAAAGTGTTTTAAGAGATAAACCCCTTGTCATGGACAGAAATGAGGTATTTAGATTTTTAGGTGCTCCCAGGATTTACTATGCTCTCGCCTTTTGCCACTCTTCTCAGAGAAGGTAGTGATTCCTTTTTTGATAAGAGTTATGGTACAATTCTTACACAGACCTGTGGATGTCAACCCAGGTTCTGGAGTCAATTTTCTTTTCCTAAAATGCTTAGACTTATGCATGAATATATACAGTACATTTCTCTGCAACATGTGAAATGAGAAATGATGGGTTGGTGTTGGTTTACTAGTCAGGATCTTAAACCAAAGAGTTTATCACATGTCCTCATTCTTGCTGTGATTGTATTAATGAAGGGAAATGCATACGTACTGGTTTGGGAGCTGTCACTTCATCCTCTCCTCTGCTCTCTTCCTCAACCCTGCCTCCCTACTATATGCCCTACCCAGTGTGCCTTGAGTTTATGTGGGGGGTTTTTGAGTGTGTGTATTTTGTGAATGCAATGTGACTGAGATTTAAAATGAAAAAGGGGGGCTATTCTGGAATAGCAAAGGGGAGCAGAGAGGTTGAGACACTGACACTACATGACTGTGCAGTTCCATGAATGCTAGGGGAGTAGTTTATCACAGCTGAGGACTAACACTATACCAGTGCTATTGAGATTGTATTGACAGATTTTTCCATCAATGGTAAGGCCTAATCACACTTCAAGGACAAGGTAGTGATAAGAGAAAACTTGTGTCATGTGATAGGTATGGCCAAAGGCGCTCTTAGCCAACTTGTCTGGCGGTTTAAAAGCCGCAAGTCCAAGCCATTTACAACCAGTTTTCAAACAAACAGAAGATATTTAAGTACTGGCTTTGGATTGAATGAAGCTAGATTGCTGTATATTAACACCCTATCAGCAATATTGGCCCTCACTCTATTCCAAATTGTTGATTTAAAAAAATTGATAGCATCCAATCATTTGGCCAACCCAGGAGGAAAATGATAATCTAGTATTGTGACAAAAGGCATTCACATTAATCAGAACAAATCGCATCAAGTTCTGTCCCCACTATAAGGATTATTATTCAAAAAGATACACCTCACTTTTTATATTTATTTTATACAAACACAGTAGACAGAGATGCAAATGCCCCCCCCCCCCAAAAAAAAAATAAGGCAAGTTCAGGAGGGGATATCTCAAGAGTTTGTTCTGCTCTTTACTGAGAAATTTCTTTCAGTGGATGAGAGAGAGCTGCCTTGCAAAGAAATACGTAAGTAGGAAAAGACCACAGGCCTAAATACCTTGAGCTTAGAAGCTAAACAGGGTCAACCTTGGTTAGTACTTAGATGGGAGACCACCAACAAATACCAGGTGCTGAAGGCTATTTTTCAGAGGAAGGAATTGTAAAAATCACCTCTGAGTATTTCTTGTTTAATTTACGGGGTCACCATAAATTGGCAGTCAGTTTAAAGATGTGTGCACACATGCATGCACACAGAGAGAGAGAGAGAGAGAGAGAGAGAGAGGAAGAGACCACAGATCAGTGTGCTTCAGCACATGTTTTGGATAGAAGGTCCCAAGACTAGTCTTCCTAGTATAAGGTAGGTTCCATATTCCTAAACGTTAAAAGAGCAGGCATCCTCTTTTTAAAGAAGAAGCCAGATTTCCACTTCTTCCTATTATTATTGGAGAGTGAAACCACATATTAAAAACAGCAGCTATCCATTGAGTGTCTTCTTCCCTGTCTGAAATTTCTAACATCTAGTTAGATGTTGGCAACAGCCAATATTGTGGAGCAGATTAAGTGGGATACATTTATAATGACATGGGATATAATATAAATTGACTAGATAATATGGGAAAGGGAATCTGGTACATGGTACTGCTACTTTTTGCAACTAGCCATATCTCTTGTAATGTTTAGTTCTGCCCTATTTGAAATAGGTAAGCATAGGAAACCTGCTTGTCTGTGTTTATTTTCTTAGTTTACACCCCACTATTAAATCTTATACACATCCTCCCCACCTCCAAACAGTGCCTTACAAGATGAAGTATATATAACAGCAATATTAATTAAGATAATGCATTTAATTTAATCATAAAACAAGAAAGTTAACAAACCACAGCATTAACATAGCTTAATTGGATCCTCTTAATCTTGAGAAACAAGCTGGAAGGGAGAAAAAAGCTTCACCAGTTTTCTGAAAAGCTCCCTATACCTACTAGAGTTATATACAATAAATTTACTCATCACAGCAGCCGGTTTGCTCTTGGATAGAACATGGCAGCATTTGGCAATCACAATCACAAGAAAATGCTTGGGAAGATAGCTAATGCATCTGATGCTGGGAGCTATTCACAGCCTAAGTTGGATGGAAGTACTACCTCTCAACCTATGATAAGCCAGCTATAGTCATCAGCTCCCATTCATTTTTGGTACCCCACAATCAATGCTACTCTTCAAACATTTGGTCACTATTGAGGGACAGGCAACGTTCAATGGCACAGTGCTTGTTTTGTATGCATAAGGATCTGAGGCCAATGCCTTCCATTTCCATTTAAAGCAGGAGTGGGGAATGTGCAGCCTGGGGACCAAATGTGTCTTTAAACAAATATATTTACAAAAAGATTTTTAGCTCCATGCATTATCTAAGAAACACTTTTGGCACATTTGGGGGCCTGAGAAAGGTCATTTTAAAAAGAGCAAATGACTTAGAAATGGACTTTTGGGTCACTTTCTGTTAATAAAAGGTCTTTCCAGGACCTAAAATGGTCCAGAGAGCCAAATAATTACAGAATGTGCCCTCTGTCCCTTGTATGTTTTTCAGGGTGGTGGTTGCTCTCCAAGGTACCTTAAGACCAAAGCAGCCTTCTAATACTGTACTAATTGCTGAGATAATGACACCTTTGCTTTCTGGTGGTTCATGGACAGAATTATTTAAAGTATTGTATAAAATTACCTTCAAGCTATGTATATAAGCTGTATATGAAACATAATTTTGTGTTTAGACTTGGGGACCATCTGCAGAATATCTCATTATGCACATGCAGTGGGCCCTTGATATCTGCTGGGGATTGGTTCTGGGATCCCCCAAGGATACCAAAATCTGTGGATGCTCATGTCCCATTAAATACAATGGCATAATAAAATTATGTCACTTATATAAAATGGCAAAATCAAGGTTTGGTTATGGGAATTTCTCTTTGGGAGGGAATATTTTCAAGCTGTGGCTATCTGAATCTGTGGATGCAGAATCCATGGATATGAAGGGTTGGCAACCCTGCAAAATCAAGGTTTGCTTTTTAAATTTTTTATTTTTAAAAAATATTTTCAAGCATGGGTAAAGAATTTGTGGATATAGAGGTCTAACTGTTTATGAATATACAGTTATTCTAAAATCAAAAGTAAGCAAAATCTGAAACAGTTTTCAGATAAGGGAAACTCACCTTATATATGTAAACATGGCTCAGACTACCAGTTAACCATCCTGAGCCCATTTTGAGCTTGGGCTGAAGCAGACTCATTCCACTGGCTGTCAGATATGAAACCACATTCCTCAGGGATGTGATCAAACTGACCCAACCGCTTGGCCCCTGTACCTCAACACAAGCCTTCATAACTGTTAAATAATGCATTTACTGACAGATGTTGAGAATCAGGGCTATTGGAAAATGCAAGGAGTAGCTTTGTATGTTTGTTGCTGTGCACTGTTGCAAGAAAGGAGTAGGCTGCTCTGTTGTCCACCCCTTTCCATCCGGAATGTGCTGAGAAATTAACAATCCATCTTCGAGTTTGTCTGTAGCTAATTTCTACAGGGAACGAATGAGCTGGAAAACTCACGTGGATGAAAATGGCACTGAGAGGAACCCCCCTTCTCTCTCTCTCTCCTGCTCTTTGCCTTCTTTATCCACTGCTCTTATACTAGCCCCGTAGGCTAAAGAAAATGAAGTGAAGTGCATGGTAAAGGAAAAAAATCTACTTCAGTAATCCACAGACCAAGCCCCAGATGCTGAGAATGAAAGGAGTAATAAGTGAAGCATGGGAGGGACTTTGTGCCAATGCAGTTCTGTACATATAAAGGCCTCCCTCACCTCAGCCTTAGCACGCAAGCTTCTTTCCTTATTGAGGGCAGGTTGCACTATAGTGAGCACAGGCATGTTCAGGGATATCTCAAACTTCATGGTAAAGAATTACAGAAACACTAGAAAATGTGAGAAGCTGTCACAAGAATGTTACTGTAGAAACAGGGTCAGTTTCAATTTTAAATGTTTTAAGAGAGAGACTCATGTTTCCGCCTTTTGATAATAATTGTAATTAACATACTGTGTAGATCTGAGAGGTTAACTTTAAAACTGAAACAACAAAGCATGTTTGACTGCACACACAAACATGTCTCAAAGTATCTTACATTGAAATACCATTCTTATCAGCTTGGATGTGGAGCTCATACCTGTCACCTGTTGACTTACAGCAAATCCATGAATTTCATACTGTTTTCTTAGGCGAGAAATACTCAGAGGTGGTTTTGCCAGCTCCTTCCTCTAATTTAATTTTTTTTTTTAATTGTTTAATTTTTTTTTAATATAGCCTACCGCACTTGGTATTCATCGGCAGTCTCCCATCCAAATATTAACCAGGGCTGACCCTGCTTAGATCCCATCTGTAGCCTTTAGTGTATTTAGGCAAGTAAAGGTAAAGCTAAAGGTAGTCCCTTGATATGAATGTCTAGTTGTAACCAACTGTAGGGAGCGATGCTCATCTCTGTTTCTAAGCCAAAGAGCCAGCATTGTCCGAGGACTGCCCTGGTTGTGATGTGGCCAACATGACTGCACCGAACACTGTTACCTTCCCACTGAGAAGTGGTACCTATTTATCTACTTGCATCTGCATGCTTTTGAAGTGCTAGGTTGGCAGAAGCTGGGACTAGTGACAGGAGCTCACCCCAACATGCAGCACCTAAGCCTCAAACTGCCAACCTGCTGATCTTCCAATCATCAGAATTGGCATCTTAACCACTAAGCCACTGAATCCCTAGGCAGGAAGGTCAGGCTTAAATGGACCTATGCACTCTCTTTAGATATATGGATAAATAAGCAATGAACTCCTCCAGATGGGTCACACATGTCAGGAGGCTGAGGTATATTTGCTGTAGTGGGTGAGGGTTAAAATATCAAAACAACATTTCAGCTGTCTCAGACTATTTTGTGGTAATTCCCAGCTGCAACATTTTATTCCCACGCTCAAATAGGCTTCTTTTTAATAATGAGGCACATGGGAACATGAAAGTGTCCTTTTCTCCTCCCTTCTCTCTGTGATTTTTTAAAAAGAATCATAGTGCTTTAGTGCCTCAACAAAATGGTAATTTTGGACAATCACTTGGCAACTCTAAGATTTTTTTTTTAATTCAGAAAGAAGATATTCCTTTCAACCCATAAGACCAACTCAGTAAACTATGCTCCTGTTAAAAACAATAGCAAAAGATATTAGTTCAGTGTCATGTTCCAACACAGGTACACAACTAAAAAGGTATTTCCTTAGTTGCCAACTGCTTCAGTTCACAACTAGGAGCACCAAGAGAAGGGCCTTGGAAGATGATCTGAATCTGTGCACAAATTCATAGGGAATCAAGTGACCCCTTCATCTACTTGCACCTAAAGACATTTTGGACTGTAAATATGAACACTTTGATATGCTCTGAAATGGGCTGATCCTAGACTAAAAATTAGTATGATATGCTTCCAACAGATGATCCCTGTTAGAAGCTTAGTTGCAGGACTTCTCACTTATTAAACTTTTTGAGCAGTCTTGAAAGGCATCCCCACATACAACATTATTATTATTAACCTTTATTTATGAAGCGCTGTAAATTTACACAGCGCTGTACATACAATCTTTTTAGTTAGACGATTCCCTGCCCTCGGGCTTACAATATAAAAAGACATGACACAGAAGGAGAAGGGAGTGGTGGAGGGAAAGGGTAAGAGGTCCAGCAGTTCCTCTCTACCTCCAAGGCCTGGACCAAGGTAGATGGACTGGAGGGAGGGCTTGGCTTCATAATGGATGGTTAATCTTCTTCCAGGGAAAATACATATTCTCAAGTAGGATAATATATATACAGTACATAGCAATACAGGAAATGGTTTGATAAACAGGCACCAAAAGAACATCAAATAGTAAGCGACAATTATGCAATGCCTGGGAAGGCTTCTCTGAACAGGATGGTTTTCAACTCCGTTTTGAAGCTGGTTAAAGAAGTGATGGCTCTTGCTTGTGGGGGAAGAAAGTTCCAGGAGTAAGGGGCAGCAAGTGAAAAGGGGCGAATCCGGGATGGGGCAGAGGAAATCCTGGGCTGAGACAGGAACTCTTGACTACCAGAAAGAAGGTCTGATAAGTAAGGAGGGGCCAGTCCATGGAGGGCTTTAAATGTCGACAGCGGGAGCTTATACTGAATGCGGAAAGGGAGGGGGAGCCAGTGAAGGGATGCCAACACAGGAGAGATGTGGTCAGAGCAGTGGGTGGAAGTGATAATGCGTGCAGCTGAATGCTGGACAGAGATTAAAGGATGGAGGTGAGAAAGAGGAAGCCCGGCCAGGAGGACGTTACAGTAATCAAGTCGTGAGATCACTAGGGCATGGACCAGGATCTTGGCAGTAGAGGCTAGTTTGGAGGTTACCAAAACATAACCATCTAGAAGTTGTGGCACCAGCATAAGCTACTGAAAAGTACTCCAAGGATACAGATACTCTTGGACAGTCAATGACAAACAGATCCATCTATACAGGCATACCACAGTTAACAAAGCCTCTGACAGTGAAGCTCCTTTTCGCAAAGGCTTTTTATATCTACTGAGCACCACCACCCCTTCCTCCTCATCCTCTATGTAGCTGGATTTTTTTTAGGAACATTGACATTGGAAGGATGCTTACAGGTACTCTTAGGCACTCAATAACAAAGAGATCAATCTATACAGGCATACCAATTCCAAAGCGAGAGATGAGTCAAGGTGACTTCTCATGAAGCAGTTTACACTTTGGTACTTAGCTATACAACAGTGCAATGTTTCATTACAGGGTGCTGGATTAGATTACCAGTTTCTTCTCTCCAAAATCCACAAATCTGAGATTTGGTTTGTTTTCTTTTTCCAGCCCTACTATAATTTGAACCCACTGTGATTCTCTGTTCTTCTTACTGTTTCATTGGCATTGCCCTGATGTTTCTCTCAGGGCTATTATCAAAAGCTCTCTCTTTCTTTTGGTGGATTTTGATGGACAGGCCCCAGGGAGTGGATTGGAATGTGCCACGAATATATTGGCTTCCCACCGCTGGCCCCGCATGCTAGTGTTAAAGAGACTGCATTATCTTTTATGATCCAGTAGCCAGTCCTCCCCTTCTCTCCCCCATTGCTGTTGCGTGGGCAAAAGGATGGTTAATGCATAATGTATGGAGAGAACTTGAAACAGGGACAGAGAAAAGAGGAAGTAAAGGAAAGTAGGGATGTTTAATATCCAAAAAGAATGAATGTGGTGCTCTTAAGCCACCAGAGAAAACTTCCTCACTGATACCAAATATATTTGGCTTAACTGCAAGGTTAAAGCTAGTTTATAGTAGAAGTAATGGATAATCTAAACTATTCAGGACAAGTGTTGTCAACTTGTGGTGCTCTAGAATAGCAACTCCCACCTGCCATAGTTGATGGTGAGAGTTAATGATAGCCTAACAATGAGAAGAGCCATTAGCCTGGCCACCCCAGGTCTAGAAAAAGATGCAGAATAACCAATGAGAAATAACAGTAGCAACAACGAATGAAATTTCCTTCTCCTCCTGACATTGGATAGATCACTGAACTTCACATCCCAGTCAGCTTTAGTGATGGTGGAAGTTCCTTACTTGTCTAGGGTTGCCATACTCCAGTCCCTCATATCTGGGCATCTTATGTGCATATTATGCCAATTGTTATAACTATGCATATTATTAATTTGTGTTGTGATTATGCAAAATCAACACTTTAATCATTGCACTTTTTCTGTCATTATATTTCAACCTCAGTATGTATTTTGTGCATTTTGGTTTGTCAAACAAAGTTATCACTTGTGGATTTTGAATGGAATTGTACTTATGGCTAACACAGCTAGCCCTGAATATATTACCAAGCTAAGGGCTCTCTTTTTCTTCTTTCCCCACCTAGCTGATGTGAAGAGAGTGAGGCTTCCAAGCAGCCCCAGAGAGTAAAGCGATGCCCTTTATGCGCCTCAAGGCTGTTTGGAAGCAAGTTCCACTGTGCTGCCTAGCCTAGGCTCAAGCTGCCGACATACAGCACAAGGCCATCTCTGCTCTCCTCCTTTCCTTTCCTGCCTCCTGAGCCTGTCAGCTGAAGGGGAGAAGGAAGGGAAAAATATGGTGGCAATGCTACACCTGTGCACAGGTGTAGCATAGCAACCAGCACCTGCAGGAATGAGGCTCCCACCAGTACTGGTCTTCTAACATGGTTTCCTGCTTATTGCCACTGCCACATTTTACCCTACAATGAAA
This sequence comes from Sceloporus undulatus, assembly GCF_019175285.1. Classification (NCBI taxonomy): domain Eukaryota; kingdom Metazoa; phylum Chordata; class Lepidosauria; order Squamata; family Phrynosomatidae; genus Sceloporus; species Sceloporus undulatus. The sequence goes on along the minus strand of NC_056527.1, from coordinate 91,711,572 downwards.
GAAAAATCCAGGATTTACTGCTTCAACTGGCCCAGCTGCCCAGGACAATTTTTAGTCCCTTCAGCCAGATTTTCCAGGTTTTCTGGGACAAATGGCAACTCTATATTGGTGTCCCCCCTTGCAGTCCTCAGCCTGGTGAATGTTCTGCATGCTCAGGAGGGTCACGTGAGGATGCAAGACAAATGACTTGCCCTCCTATCCTTGCTCCTTAGGAAGTAACAGGTTTGGAAAAGTAGCAAGTAGAAACTCCCTTCCCCGCTAAGGGGTAGAATTTCATTCCTCACATTACCTTCTTCCTGGATTCCATGGCAGACAATGATAAGAAAAGTCCAGAGGGCTTGCTCACTGCTTAGGAGGTTGGCAGTCTGTTATATCTAGCCATACACTGCATCACGGTAAGGGAACTGGGTAGGTTTAGCCTAGAGAAAAGAAGATTATTATGAAAGTAAGTAAGGTGACAGGAACATTCAGATATTTCAAAGTGTGCTGCAAAGGATGGGAGGGAATAATGTCTCTCCCCTCTCTACTGAGCATAGGACAAAAATCACTGGGCTTAAAAATCACAGGAAGCTAGATCAATGTTAACATTTAAAGCAATAAGCCTGTCTAACCTGAAGAGCAGCTCAGTGATGCAAAAACCTGTTAAAGAATCCCCTCCTTCTGAGATTTTTTTTTTCAAGGAAAAGTCTGATCAGTACCTGTCAGGAATGCTTTAGGTGTGGGATAACCTCCTTTAACAGAAAAAAAATGACAAAAACTTGGACTCTAGATGTTATAGTCAGTCTTTTTCATCCCAACGATTCATGCATGTGAGGAAGCATACTTTCCTCCTTCCTTTCAGTCTTTTCAAAAGTAAAATTGGAATAAAATTGGAACTATTAGCACAGCGGAGGCTGCGAGAGACATTCTGGACTTCTGGGTTCACATTTGATATCCCCTGCACTTTATGGAAATCACGATTCCCCCCTTCTTTCGCCTCCAGCCTGCAAGATGGAGAATAATTATCCCTCTCACAAGGGAGTCGGGCAGCCTCATTAATGGTTTGCAAAGTACTCTGCCGATCGTCAGACTACGAAGGGCAGAACATTAGTAATTATTTTTAGCCACTGAAGAAGGGCTCAGTTTCTAGAGGTACCACATGTCAAAAGTTCCCCCACCCCCCAAGTCAGGTACTGGGACTAGCTAAGCTCTCCTATGTGCCGGAGTATTCCTTTGAATAGATGTATTCTTTCTTGTTTTTCTGGCTAAGATGATGTGTAAAAGACCAGATTTCATTGCAATTATATCTACATTCATTATCTATTTGTCACCTTGGTTGCTGGTGGTAAGATAATATTTTTGATAGAGACCCTTCAGCCTTGCTGAAAACAGCAAGAGTCACAGTGAGTGGAAAGGACTGGTTACAGGTCCATTCTTCTCCCTCCTCTTCAGTCCTATCATGTTTCATGATTCACACTATGAAAAACTCTATCTTACAAACTGAGGAAAAAAGATCTCACAACTCTTGTTTCTGTCAAATACCTCTGTCATGCAGTGATAAGAGTGCTGCAGTATGAAGGAGAAGACCAACATTTGAATTCCTGCTTAGCCGTAAGGCCTTGGGCATATTGTTCTCTCACATGCGTTCTTTCTTTCTCTCTCTCTCTCTCTCTTTCTCCGCCTAACCTATTTCGCAAGTCTGGTATGGGAATAAATTATATGCTGCAAATTTTATACATTCTTATAACAAACAGAGGAGAGAGCAAATACCAAACCTCCAATTCACATGCCACATATTTACTCACACAGAACATCCTCTCAGAATATTTTTATCACCAGTTCATAGAGAACATCCATTCACCACTTGCATGTGGAAGTAAGGTACTGTGGTACTTAAAAAGATAATTCTGACACAATTTCTCTTATTGTTTGGGGATCAGTGTCACAAAAGCACCCTCTGTCTCCATCTCTGATCTAGTCAAAATAGATATCATGTGATGAAGATTGGGATTAGCAGCTATAGTCCAAGCCTAACCAACTCTACAGGAAGACAGTTACCGATTCTTTACTTACATGTACAAAAGACTATCATGCAATTCATTCCTACATTCAAATGGGAAATATATGTTCATTACAAACTGGAGGCTTGGTTATGGGATTACTGTTGTTTCCACAAGCATAGCCACTTGGAATGTTTAGCAACTATAGCTGGGTATAAATAGACCTCTGCTGTTTCTTCTCAAGACATGGGTCACTCTCACTTTTTTCTCACACCTGAAATGAGTCCAGAACACAACAGGAGAAGTCACACATCTCCTCCCACAGTGATCACTGTGAATTCCATATGCATTTGGAACTTCTGAGAATCTTCACAGAGGACTGACTCTCCTTCGCAAGTTACTTCAGGAGGAAGAAAAAGAACACATACAAGTCACGCACCCACTGTCATTAGTTCTTTAGATATCTGTCTGCCTCAGTTCATTTTCCTTGTAGTTTCAGCTCTTCTTCTCATACTTTCAGTGCCTCAGAACAACTTAGTATTGCTTTCTTCCAGAAGAGAAACTGGTTAAGAAACTGGTTAAGAGCTATGTAATGCAAAAGGTTATACAGTTTGACACTGTTCTCAAAAGAATATCATGGAAAAATCATGGGAAAGTAGAAAGCTATGCTTACAAAAGCTTCAGTGAGGGTGAAAGGGCAAGTACTGACTGACCAACTGTTTTAAGGTTCTCCTCTCTTTACGTTTCTATATTTTTTCTTTGTTTTTAGAAGAACCTTATTTCAAAGGTCTTTAGATGGTGACAATTAATTTATTAATTAATTAGTGATTAATTAATTTGTAATTCCAACACATCAAGAAAGCTATTGAAAGAAGGATTTGGAGCTTGTTTTGCAACCAGGCAAACCGCCCAAATCCCTAGTCACTGAACTCACTAAGAGAGAAGCAGATTGCAGATGTGGAAGCTCAAGAACAATGAGGTAAAGAACAGTGCTCTACAAGCATGTTTAAAGGAAAAAACCCTACAAGGCCAAATACAACCTGCAGGAGTTGGCAGGAGTTGGCCTCTCTGACTGAGGGCCCTATCACATGGGGCTAAAACCCCAGTTTACCTTTCCCAAATTCAGTCGTAATTCGGGAAGAAGCCAGGTGTTATCGCAAAGAAATTACCACCATATTGCCACCCGGGTCCTTCCCAGGTGTAGCCTGGGTCCTCTAAGCTGCTTCAGCAGCCATTTTTAGAAGTCGGAAGCTTCTAATGGCCCCAGATGCTAATTCGGCGACAATTTCTTTGTGATAACACCCGGCTTCCTCCCAAATTAGGACTGAATTTGGGAAAGGTAAGCTGGGGTTTTAACCCCATGCAACAGAGTCCTGAATCTGAGTTCAGGGGCAGGTCCTTTTTGACTTTACAAATCCAAAGGAGGTGCAGGTCTAACTAAGACCTAAAACCACATACACATATGCAGGTTAACAAAACAATTCATGGAAGAGGCCAACACCCAAGAAGAATATAAAGGCAGGTAGAGCTGCTAATAGCCAGCATACTGAAAGGATCCAGCAGCTATGAAGTAAGACATGTACAATAAGGAATCAGTCATCATACTGAAATACAATCTGAAGGAAAACTGAACTGAATTTACAGACAATGTGAGAAATATATTTGCATTATTAAGCATAACTGATTGGGAATCAGGAAAAAAAACTATAGGCAGAAGCCAGGGACATAGGGGCTCAACTGACCGTTACTAAGGAAGGTTAAAGAAGAAAATTCAAAGGCAGGCTTACTGCTGAACACAAAGAAAAAAAAATGACCATGGAGAATCTACACAAATTCAACCTAGATAATGAGGAAATTGAAATAGTTAAATATTTTCCATACCTTGGATCAAATATTGATCAGAATAGAGACTGTACTCAAGAAATCAGAAGAAGATTAAGAATGGGAAGGGCAGCCATGGAAGAACTAGACAAGATCCTAAAGTGTAAAAATATACAAATGAGCACCAAAGTTAGAACTGTCCAAGCCGTTATATTCCCCATCACCATGTACAGATCCGAGAGGTGGACAGTGAAGCAAGCAGATAGGAAGAAAATCAATTCATTTGAGATGTTGTGCTGGAGAAGAGTGCTGAGGATACCATAGACAATGTAAAGTCGAAGGCTTTCATGGCCGGCATACCATAGACAGCTAAAAAGACAAACAACTGGACCCCAGAACAGATCAAGCCTGAACTCTCCCTGGAAGTCAAGATGACAAAACAGAGGAGTTTAACAGATGGGGGAAACTGGAAGTTTAAAAGGGTAAGAACCCATGATTATCCAGCATATTAGGTGCAGTTGCAAGCTTGGTTTTCACATGACGTTGTGCATAAACCCCTAAGAATTCAACAAGAAAGAGACATGAACCAGCAATTAGCCATTTTTGGGAAAATATCGTCAATTCATTTCCATTTCATTCACGATATCGCTTTTTTTGCACAATTGCTCTGGTGTGAAAGCTATTTGCAATTTATTCATGGGATTCTCACAGTTTTTGTACTTGTTGCCAGATTTCCCATGGTTCTTTGGGGTAAGTTTACTTCCGGTGCTTCTTTGTCATGCCCAGTTGCCTTTTATGCTTTTTTAATAACTTTTCTAATTTTGGGAGGTAATGTTTTGTTGTCTTTCTTAGGTTGGATATCATTTTGGGGAAAGTAAGGACGGTACAGTATATTTTTATAAAGAAAATTGTGTAACTAAAATTGTTTATTTCCATAGGCAATTTTGTTTACTGCCATGTGTGCTCTGGTGACCTCTGGTGATGTAACTAATTCTTCTGTGTGCACGCGCAAGAACATGATTCCCAAACCATCAACAGGATTTACACGCATCTGTGTGAAAACCAAATGTGCGTTTTACCCTCTTTCTTGCTTTAGTAATAAGCCTCTAACCCAATGGTTGTCAACCTTCCTAATGCCAGGACCCTTTAATACAGTTCCTCATGTTGTAGTGACCCCCAACCATACAATTATTTTCATTGCTACATGCAAATATGTGTTTTCCAATGGTCTTAGGCAACCCCTGTGAAAGGGCCGTTTGACCCCAAAGGGGTCCCAACCCACAGGTTGGGAACCACTGCTCTAACCTAACATGTTATTGTGTTCTGCGTGTAAAAATCCTTCGCGCATTTGCATGCTTTTGTGGGATGCAGACGTTTTAATCATTATTGGGATGGAGGTGCATATGGTCCCCACCAGAGATTGTCATACTTTGGTCACATCATGAGAAAGCATGACTCATTAGAAAAGACAATAATGCTAGGAAATGTAGAAGGTAGTAGAAAAAGAGGAGCCAATCAGGGAGGTCACAGGCATGAATTTACAAGACCTAAGCAGAGCAAAGGAAGATAGTAGGTCTTGGAGATTTCTCATCCACAGAGTTGCCATGAGTCAGGATTGACTTGAAGGCAGTTAACAACAACAATCCTTAAAGAGGAATGTTTTCTTGGGCAGATGGGGAATTTCCAACAACAATCTCCAAACAGCATGGTTCCCCAGCCAGGACTGAGTCTTTCTGTCTCTAAATTTACAAATAAAGCACTGGAAGAAGATGTGGGGAGGGAAGGGAAGAAAGAATGTGCAGCCACAGGAAACAAAATAAATTAATAGTGCATAAAGGAATGGGGAAAAAGAGGGTACAGAAAATGTCCTAAGATTTTAGAAACACTGCTGAGCACGGTATGCCATGAGATATTCCTACTCCTCTACCAAAACCAGAGTTGGCACACAGTTACACTCCCCAGTTTGCATCCTGATGTCCTCATGTAACACAAATGTCAGTATTATAAGGTCAAGAGGGTATATTAAGCTCTGTGGCCTCTGCAAAACCAGAGAAATTGGAATCAGGTGTGAGGTGGGCTCCATGATGCAGGACTGAGAAAGACACACACATACAGGTATATGGTTGCTACGGCAACCAGCTGTAAGAAGATGGAGATGAGAGATGGAGACAGGGGCTCTGGCATTTTTCTTGCATTCCTTGTGCCTTTTCCCTACTCAGCTATACGTCAGACAAAACAGTGGTGGGGAGAGACCAGAAAGTAAAAAAGAAAATGCCACCCCCCTTTCTCAGATAGAAAAGACTGTTGGGGATTCAGTGTAGGAATATATTTTCCTCCCAAATTCTATTTTGCATTTCCCGCAGCTCCTCCAGCTTCTCTCTATTTTCTAGTCAGGCAAGAGAACAACATTTCCAAAACATAAATCTTAAAGGAGAGGGAGATACTCTAAACTAGTCCTTCCCACCTCTCTGTCCTCTCAGGCAAAAGGATACCATTGTGAAAATGCATGTAGGGTTAGGGGCTATACAGACTGCCCCTTTGGGGCAGTCTGCAGTCACCCCTTTACTGGCCGGCATCGATCCAGCCTCCATAGAGCATAAAAAGGAGTTGGAAAACTGGGTACTTTTTGTGCCCTTGAAGGCGTGGCATAGCCACCATGTGGTATGATGACACCCCTTAGCCGCCATGTGGTATGATGACACCAGAGGTGCATCATCATGGCATGTGCCATGTAGACTGGCATGCGCCCCAATGGCGCCCTGCCAGCAGCGCTGGACTTGGAGCATGCACAAGCTCAGCCCTCACCCTGCCCACAGGCTGGCGCTTTTCGCCGGTCTGTACAGAGCCTCAGTCTCTGTCTGTCTCTTTCTTTCTTTCACAGTCTAATCCCAAAACAAGGCATCAATATGCTCAGTTTTGAACAGAGAGTTCAAGTGCAAACTCACCAGAAAATGCTTGTTGTATACCATGTGTATACAGTCTGTCCTCAGTATCCACGGATTCTGTTTCCACAGATTCAACCACCCACAGCTTGAAAATGCTCCAAGAATACATGAATTCCAAAAAAAAAACCTTGATTTTGCCATTTTACATAAGGGAGGCTCTAGTCTTAACCCATACCTTTGTGTTTAATGGGACTTGAGCATCAATGGATTTTGGTATCCACAGAGGATCCTGGAACCAAACCCCAGCTGATACCAGGAGCTCAGTGTAATACGTTCTGGTATTTAGTGGACAACAGGAAGACATTCTGTACACTTTTACAGGGACTTTGATCTTTATTACTGGTTCAGCAACAAAATGGCTGCCAAACTGGGTATGAGGCAGAAAGTTCCAGCTCCTCCACCTTTCCTTCTACCCGTTTTTTCCTTTTTTTAAAAAATTAAATTTTATTATGCAAATATTAAAAACAGAAACCACATATAAACATCAATATAGCACATAACGTAACAATAACACAATAAACATAACAATAACAAAAACACAAAACACCATAGATAAGAAATTATGTTCCAAATGTACTCTTCATTCACTTCCATGATAACTTATGTTAACCTGATTACTTAACTTAAAGAATGTTCCCTCTTATCTGTTCTTACGTAAACCTCTAATTCTCAATACATACAATACCATACATACAGTAAACCTAATGGAGCATTTTGATTCTACTATATATCAGATCTTAATGTTCTTCAAAAAAAGAAAAGAATTCTATATACTCTTCTTTGGCCTCTTTATACTTATATTGAACACTATATACCAACTTAAATTCTGCAGTATGTGTCCAAACAGTGCCGTTCCTCTTCAATCTTATCTACTGCACTATCTTTCAAAGCAGCTGTCAAAATATCTAATCTTTTAGCTTCCCTTAACTTTATTACCCATTCTTCTTCCATTGGGATTTGAGCATTCTTCCAATACTTAGCATACAATATTCTTGCTAATGTAACCATGTATAATATTAAACGAGAATATTTTTGTTTCATTCTTTTTCCTAGTCTACAAGTCATATTCAACAAAAAGATTAAAGGGTCAGAAGGAATATCTATATGTATTTCTATCATAAGTTTCTGAATATTCCTCCAACATTCTTTAGCCTTTTCACATTTCCACCAAAGGTGGAAGAATGTCCCATCTTGTTTCATACATTTCCAGCACTTGGTGCTACTTGTATTGTATATCCTATTGATTTTTATTGGACTTATGTACCACCTAAATAACATCTTGGTATAGTCGGTATAGTTCTCCTTATAATTTTGGTATAGTTCTCCTTATAATTTTGGCTCAATGTGTAAGTTTTTGTATGCATCCAATTCAATTCGTTTTCCAACGTTATTGGGCCCACCTTATCATTGAGTGTTTTATGGACTCATCTTCCAAATCTCTTGCTTTCAGATTCTTATAATATTAAGATAAGTGTTTTTGTCCCTTGTACTCAAAGAGTTTATCCAAATTATTTTTCTCGTTTGTAATTTCCATTGTTTTGGTATCTACTTTAAATCTCTCCGATAATTGTAAATATAAATACCAATCGATCTTGATATCTTCCATTTCTAAGTGATCTCTTGTTTTTAAGGCTGCAGTGTTATTATTTTTCCATAGTAACAGTTCTTTGTAAGTAATCCAAGGCCTAGAGTGATCTTTCGTTCTGTTGAAAAAAGCCTCTTGTGGGGATATCTATTGCGGAATTTTCCTATAATATATCACGTTAATCTTGTTCCATACCTTAAAAAGCACTCTTCTAAGAAAATGATGCTCAAAATCTCTGTGGTCTTTGATCTTATTATACCATAGATATGCATGCAAACCATACCTTAAGTTACTACCTTCCAAGGTAAGCAAACTTCCATTGCTTAATTTGAACCGTTCTTCCCACCAACACAAACATGTTGCGTAATAATATAACTACCCCTTTTTTTCAATGTTTGTACTTTGTAGCAGAAAGTAACCTGAATGCATTGCTTTCTTTCAGTGAGTGTTTGTTCTACATCCTCTTATCTGATTTATCTTTACTTCAAATTATTTTTACTCACCATAATCATTTTGAAGGGCCGTTAAGCTCAGGGTTGAAATGAACTATGGTGGTCAGTTCTTGGTTCAACTCCATGTTCAATTCCTTTTCTACTTTTTCTCTGACACCTTAAAGAGTAGATGATCTCAAGAGTACCAAAAGTCCGTGTACCAATCTCTCTTCGTGAACTCTTTGTTCATGTGCACAATATCAGAATAAGATTTCCTCATGTGCCTTCTCAGCGAGCTTCTGCCTCCCCTATAAAGACTATATCTAGAACACACAGCATTGGAAAACTCTTTTATGTCCCCCCATGAGCCTTTTGGTGGGAAGACCAAACTTTTCCAGGCTAAAAAGATACTATTTTCTGGACTACAACTGCCAGAATTCCTAAGCCAGGATGACCACTGACCATGCTGGCTGAGGGAGTCTTTGCTGTTATGTTTTTGTGTGCCTTCAAGTCATTTCTGACTTATGATGACCCTATCATGGGGTTTTTTGGGCAAGATTTGTTCAGATGTAGTTTGCCATTGCCTTCTCCTGGGGCTGAGAGAATGTGACTTCTCCAAGGCCACCCAGGAGGTTTCATGGCCAATCTGGGAATTGAACCCTGATCATCCTCCGGCCTACAAGGGAATGACCAGGCAGGCCCAGCTCTATCAAGGCTAGCCTGAAGGAAGAGACTCCTCCCTTCATAACTGTCATCCTCCGGCCTGCAAGGGAGTGACCAAGCAGGCCCAGCTCCATCAGGGCTAGCCTGAAGGAAGAGACTCCTTCCTCCATAATTGTCATCCTCTGGCCTGCGAGGGAGTGACTAAGCAGGCCCAGCTCCATCAGGGCTAGCCAGAAGAAGAAGAGCACCTCCCCTCCAGTCCATCTGCCTTGGTCCAGGCCTCAGAGAGAGAGAGAAGAACCACTGGACCTCATCCCTTTTCCCACCACCATTCCCTTCTCCTTTTGTGTCATGTCTTTTAGATTGTAAGCCTGAGGGCAGGGAACTGTCTGATTAAAAATAATTATTGTAAGCTGCTCTGATAGCCATTAGGGCTGAAGGGCGGGGTATAAATACCATAAATAAATAAATAAATAAATAAATAAATAAATATCTAGTGTCATAGTTCTACGCTCAAATCACTAGCCATGCTGGCTTGGTCTTCAATGGAAAAATATTTTTTTTAATTTCCAAGATCTAACACTTTTGTTTGGTAAGAACCTTAAAGAAGTAGGATTCTACCTCCTGAATGTCAATAGAGACAAAGCAAAGTCAGCTTGCCACCAGCATGGCACAGGTGTGCTTCCTGATAATGTTTGTAAATCCAAGAGAGGTCAGTTTAGGCAATGTGAATTTGAATGCTTGTTTCTGCTTGATAAAAAGTTGGTGTGTTTTAGCACTGAAGCCACAGAACACATGCTAAAACATATTGAGAATCTATTAAGCAAAGATAAGCACTGGCATGTGTGCAGCCTAAAGTGACCTTTTTAAAGCTTCCCAGCTGTTGGCAGGTATGAGACCTGTGCTGAACCTGAGTGTCACCAGTCTCCTAATTTGAAGCATGCATTCTTCTCTGTGGTGTTCTATTCTCTTCGCCCACCTCCTTCTACTGACCTAGTTTTTCACTATCTCTGGAAGGTAAAGGATATGCACACAGCGTAGTAAAGCAAGGGGGCCTCATGGGAATCGCCCCCAAACAACTGCACTGAATTAGCAATTCTCTTTCATAGCTGCCTCCTGCCAGGCAGTACAAGTTGCAGAAATTTAAACAGAAAAGAGAGATGTAGCCTGGCAGCGGTGTCCTCTGGTGTGGCATGGGAGAGGGATCTTTGATGTTGCCCAAATAATTTCTGCCCACCCACCCCTATCCCCAACAGAAGCAACAGAAGCTCAAAGTAATTAATTCTTGAGTTCACATATACTACAATCACATGGTGGTAATGACACTGTGCAAAGAGCAGATTTGTGCAGTTTGGGTGGAAGTTATTGTGTAATGTCCATTTTCCACTGCCCACAATGGAGAGAGTGTAGTGATGAAATAAGCACACATCAATTTGAAGTGAATGAGTGTGTGGCCAGGCAAGTGCATAAAGGCGTTTAGCATTCTATACTGCTAAAATTAGTCACCTTTGCATTCAACATTTGTTGTAAATACTATTCCCCCACACAAAAGGTAAAAAAGGTAAAGGTTTTCCCTTTGACAAAGTTGTCAAGTCATGCCCATAACTGCAAACACTAATTCAGAAATGCATTACCCAGATACTGAAATATCAACCAGTAACTTTGAATAGACAGTCGGCATAGTGTAGTGGTTGGATTAGGACTCTGAGAGACTACCCTGGAAGGAGTGGGACTAAGGATGCGTCTACACGGGTCAAATAAAACGGTCTTATCTAGTTTTCACAGCAAGCTGCCCAAATGGCATATGGGATGATTGGAGCCAAGTCTGGGCCTTTTCATCATCTCAAGGCTTTGATCAAGAGAAAATGTGGAGATTTATCCCCGTTTTGAGCAGAAAATCCAGGTGTGTGTGTGTGTGTGTGTGTGCATGTGCGTGTGTGTACTGTACTCCATAGTGACATGGTTGTGGGGCCAGGGGCAGGAGTTCAGAAATACGTACCTACACATGCATGGGAGAGGGGGGAAATGAAGCAACCATGGCCGTGCTCCCACACATCCTGCGATTTATTGGAGTGGAGTGAGTTTGAAAAGAAGAAATGTTGGGCTCACCTTGGATGTGTGTGTGTGTGGCGATTGTGTAGACAAGCTGATCGGGATAACCCGAAGGTATGCCAGGTTCCCCCCCCCCCCCAGTGTAGACACATCCTAAATGCCCTTCATGAGTGATGTCAATAATACACTTGGAAGGGTCTGACCAAACAGAGGCTAGATAAAAGCTTTTGAAGGACTACCCTGTTGCAGTATAGGCCAGGAAAAAATATCCCTACCACCACTGCAAAGAGCCATCAAACAGAGGTTTTGTTTGTTTGTTTTTAGTGGTCATGTCCTATGAGGGTCCCAGGCCCCCAAAAAAGAATGGAAATCACTTGGCAGCCTATTGTGAATAATTTCCACATAATTTTGCAGATAAACTCACCCAGATCCATTCTAACATGAATCCCACTAATACAAGTCCAGTGGACGGACTTTTCAATTGTACATATTTTTGCTACAACATCAGATAAATCCTTGCTCTTCCTGGCTTATAAAAATATAGGGGGGATGGATGCCCAAGGGATAAAGGGAGTAGTTATTATCTCTTTACATCAAGCCAGTGTTCCAACATGCCTGAAATCACTGATGACACTCATCTCTACTTCCCTTTTTCAGCTAAATTTGGGGGAGCTGTTCAGTTTTACAACAGTTTTTTTGGAGTAAGTAATGGATTTTATGAAGGCAAATAGATTGATGCTTCATCCAGAAAAGACAAAGATACTCTTGATCAGTCAGAAGGCTGCTCAGGGAATATAGATTCAATCTGTGATTGATAGGGTTACATCCCCTGCCCCAGTGATTCAAGTTCATAGTTTTGGTGCAGTCTTAGATTTACTCCTGAGCTTGGCTGCTCAGGTTTCCATTGTGACAATTATAATGTGTGCACTGCTGCTGCCCCCATTCCTAAAGCTGTCTGATCTAGCCACAATAACATATATCCCACTTGTACATCATTTGGATTACTATGGTGTGGGACAGACCGCCTCAAAATGGTGGCCTGCTGGCGGCCTAATTCCCTCTGGAGGGAAGCTGTAGCTGCCAAACCATGTGGCTTCCCTCCAGAGGAAAAAGAACCCAGAAAAACTGGGTTCTTTTTCTGCCACATGGTTCACTCACAATATAATCAATGTGTGGTGCCGTGTGGATGCTGCACCGTCCTTACGTCACAATGGTAGCGCCCATGTACACGGGATGCCGCCATTGTTATGCCACCATGCCGTGCTAGGGTTAGGGACCATGCAGTTGCCGCGCGGTCCCTAACTCTAAAATCGGCGCCAGCATGGCGCAAAAGGGCAGTCTGTACCGGGCCCTTAACATACTCGACATGTGCACTGGCAAGTATTCTGAAGCTTCAGCTGCCCCTGAGAGCTGCAACCAGGCTGCTGACTCCTTACATAGAGCACAGTATTCCTTTGTTGCAACAGCTCCACTGGCTCCTGGTCTGTTTCAAGGTGCAATTCAAAGTGCTAGTTATGAAAGCCCTTCACAGTGTGGGTCCAGGCACATCAAGGTCCACTTTCTCCCATGTGAGAATTAGATCTTTGAGAGAAGCTCTGCTCTCTGTCTTGCCACCCACACAGGTACTGTATGTCTGGTTGGGGGCACAAGAAACGGCCTTACAGGTGACTGCACCTAGGCTCTGCAACACCCTTCCTGAGGCAGCTGCTGAGAACACCTTTTTTCTGTCCTTCCATCAGCAGGCAATCTATTTTATATTGATAGGCTTTTGGGGATTGACTGTTTTCCAAGAAAGGGCTTTTTAAAGTGTTTGTTGTTGTTGTGTGCCTTCAAGTCATGGGGTTTTCTTGGCAAGAATTGTTTAGAGATTTGCCACTGCCTTTCCCTGAGGCTCAGAGAATGTGACTTGCCCAAAGTCATCCAGTGGGTTTCATGGACGAGCTGGAAATTGATCCCTGATTTCCAAAGTCGCCATGCTGGCTCCTTTAAAAGTGTACTTTCTTATTTATTTATTTATTGTTTTCCTGATGTAATTTAAAAATAATTTTTAATGTTATAGGTATTTCCATTACATTTTAGTGATAATATTTTTGTATTTATGTATGTATACTGTATTTGTTTTAATGTTGTAAGCCTCCTTGAGTCCCAATTATAAGAAGGTGGGATATAAATGATAATTATAATCTGCTTGGATCTGGCTAATCGGTTTGTTTGCTTTTTGTTTTGTTTTAATCTGCTGAAGCTAATGACCATAACCCCCATGTTACGGCAAAGGATTCCCAAAATTAAGTGGGCACTGAATAGGAGAAAAGCATTGCCTTTATTTATCTACAGCTAATGAGTTTCATTAGGTGACCCCCAAATCCTCATATTCCAACAAAGAATAATTCCTCTCGGTTCAGTCTTTCCTGTTTCTAATTTTATAAGCTTCGATCATGCTTGCTTTCTCCCCACTCCCAGCTAAAAAAAGGACCTGCATTTAAAGCCTCTCTTTCTCTGTCCGCCATGATAATTTTAGAAACCTTTTTCTGTCCTTTCTCAGCAATACTCTTTTTGAGGTGGAAAGACAAGAACTGCATGCAGTGGTCTAAATATGGACATAGTAAAGATATATGTAATGGCTATAAGGATGGCAATGCAGGTCAGAGCTCTCTATTCTACAGTGCAATTACAGTTGTCAAAGCAAAGATGGGGGGCTCTGAATTCCCCTGTTTTACTTCTGCTTGTTTTTCATTTGTGCAAACGTGGATGTTAAGACTCTTTCTACGCTTAACATTTAAAGCAAAGATACAGCTCCAGAAGGTCACATGAATAGCAAAAGAAGCAAACTGCTGCTCCTCTCTGCGTATGGGGAGCTGGAGGGGAGGCTATTACAACCAGAGCCCCTCTAAGTACCTATAGTCACACATGGGCTATAATCACTGGACTGGAACAAAATGTTATTTCAGAGCTGTGATAATGATTACCATCATCACATAGCTGAACGCTCATCAAGTTTTGTGGGGAAAGGAATTTTAGACAACAGTATTTTGATTTAGATTTTCACTCCCTTTTCAGTCCTTGGGCCCTTAAGACAGCTTAAATATGAACATAAAAATACAAAAACCACAACATGAAACAACATGAAACAACAGAAACATTAGTAAGAAAGCTGCCCTAAAAAAGGGGGGGGGGTTTTAAAACTACAGCGCCATATAAAGCACAATAATAATAACATACAGTCTTGTGGCACTTTAATAGAGTAACAAATATATATTAGCAATGGTGCTTCTGTGTGACCACATCCCAACCAGAAGATTGGTAGTAGACCCACAAACTTCTGAAGCCCTTGTGCAACTGCTATGTAATAAAGATGTTTCCCCACAGCTCTGTGTAGACACTGAAGTCTTGTATTGCATATTCCTTGCTTTACCCCAGTTATGTGGTGGAACATGTCCAATGTGCCCTCATACAACTACATTCAGTAGTTGTACTGGAGTGGAAACAGCTGGACCCACACCATGTGGAACACAATCGACCTGGCTTTTTTATTTCTCTAGCAGCCCTGACAATGGCATGGTAGCATTTTTTAACAAGCAAGAGGTCGAACAAGCGGGGAGAGGAAGTTATTTTGAGGCAAGGATGAACAAGGACTGATCACACAGACAAGAACAAAGCAGGTTCATGAGGACCAAACTAGGCAGGATGCAAGCGATCCAACATGAGATGTCACAGTATGTTCCTTTGTATGAACAAAATAATAAAAGCAATTGCAGAGCAGCAGGAACTGAATTAGGGCTGGAGTTCTAGGTTATGTAGAGTTTTCCCACCCAGTCCTCCCCCTAAAAAAACTTAATCGAGTGCATTCAGGATGCATGTGAAGAACAGAGATTCAACCCAGATTTACCCTGGATTATTTTCACCATCTGAATGGAGCCTCACAGACATATTGCCACTATTATATCCATTCTATTTGTACATCTAGGTTTGCCAGACAAAATAAGGGACAAGGCTCCTGTCCCTTTAATTTTTATGTTAAAGAGGAAATTTCAGTGGGTGTTACTTGCATGACCTGCAGAAATTCCCTCCTCTATACAACTGTTAAAGGGATAGGAGCCCTCTCCCTTATTTTCCTTGGCAATGCCATGTTCATTGCCCTTGTTTTTATTTGTTTTTACTTGTTGCCTTATTAATCTTGCTATAGT
Organism: Sceloporus undulatus; assembly: GCF_019175285.1. Classification (NCBI taxonomy): domain Eukaryota; kingdom Metazoa; phylum Chordata; class Lepidosauria; order Squamata; family Phrynosomatidae; genus Sceloporus; species Sceloporus undulatus. Next base: position 91,695,912 of record NC_056527.1, on the reverse strand, counting down.
ATGAGACTGTTTTTTAATTACTAGGTTTAGTGTTACTCATGTTGTACTTTACAAAGAACGGTGGAATACACATTTAAAAATAGAAGTAAATCTGCTGCCATCCCTGAAGGAATGTCACCCTGCTTAGCAGGATGACATTCCTTCAGGGATGGCAGCAGATTTACTTTTATTTTTTGCTTTGCCTCATAGGTTTGTACATTAAAGGGCTTAAAGACTTTGAAAGGCCAAAGCCTATGGACCTTGCCAGCATCACACTTTCAGAGTTGTCCCTTCTCTGAACTCTGATGTCTCTTTCTTGTCCTATGTTTGCTTGTTAGTTGCCCCCTTTTCCTCTCCAAATTCTGCAGCTGCAACTAGGTGATCATCTTTTCACTTCTAGCCTAAAAAGAGCAGCTGCCCTGGATAAAAGGTCACCTCCGTGCCAGGCATACACATATAACCGTACCAGTCTGCTCAAAATGGGAATAAAGGAATGTACAGAAAATAAGATGTGACCTTTGCTCGCCACTAGAGAACAAGAACCACTGTGTTTAAAAAGACAAGAACACAAGCATACAAGTGACCAGCAAATATATATATATTGAAGGGCTGCTTTATAGCAAGTCAGTTTAGGTTTCTTCAGCCCTTTTCAACACTGCAAAATCTCAGTATGGAAACTCCTTTGTGGTTTCTCTGTGTGTGCATATGCTTTCCAAGCTCGTACAGTTGGGAAGCTATTTATTTATTTATATAGAAATGTCTACGCCACTGTTCAAAATAAATTCCCATGGCAGTTCACATAACACAAAAGCAATTAACATACAGGTAAAACAAAACAGAACAATCATAAAACACAGAGGCTAAAAAGGCAGCAAGATCTTAAAAGCCATATAGAAACAAACTATCAGCAGGGCTAAAATTAAATCTAAAAGGTCTGGGAATACAGAAAGATTTTTCCTTGGCGCCAGGAGAACAACAAAGCAGCTGACAAGCAGCCTTCTTAGTAAAAAGGATTTTAAAATTGGGGCCTTCTCCCCACTATTTCCCTACATCTCTGCAGAAGCCCCTCTGCAGAGTAACTTTATATGCAGATAGGCACATAACAGAACCATAATTCAAGGGCTTTGGTCCTAAACTGTAAATCTATGGTTGGCTATAGATTCCCATCCCAGCAGAGTATAATACAAATTATACCTAGATAAATATCCCATTCCTCAAATCTGGACATATAATATACATACTGTACTATGCAAATAATTCTAATTATGCAAATTACTTTTATTTGTATTTTTATTATGTAAATTAATTATTGCATTCTATGTTTCAAATGTCATAGTTTTTTTTTTGTTTTGGTTTTTTTTACATTTGCAACAGATCTGAGACAACCAGTATACAGTAACGTTTAAAGTTCTGGACTTGAAACTGGGAAACCCAAGTTAAAATCTCATCTTAGTCATGGAATTTACCATGTAACTATGGGCTACCACTATGGTTCAACAACCTACCTTACATGTTTGCTGTGAGGAATAACAAGGAGGGGTAAACCAGGTGAAGTGGGCTTGTGCATTCCTAGTGCGGTACAAATACAGTGGGCCCTTGGTATCTACTGGGGTTTGGTTCCAGGACACTCTCCCACCCCCCACGGAAACCAAAATCCATGGATGTTCATGTCCCATTATATATAATGGCATGGTAAAACAGTGTCACTTATATAAAATGGCAAAATTAAGGTTTGCTAAGTATTTTCAAGCTGTGGATAATTGAATCAGTGGAAGCAGAATCTGTAGATACAGAGAGCCGACTGTAAAAGAAAGTATTAACATTTTGCCATGTACATACACTTCCAGTGGCGTTCCCATCAGATCACTATTTTTGCCATTAATTTTTCACTGATGGCAAAAAGATTCAGATCAATGAAAATACCACAGGAGTCCACAGTGACTGCCATCTGATTCACAAGGCAGGACGCTGAAGAAAATAAGGACAAGCAACAATAATCGAAGGCATAGTCTGTTTTAACCATCTTTCTCTTATTTGACTTTTCTTCAAAATGTACACACACAGCAGCTCAGCTATGCTGTCTATTCTCCCACCAGTTACTGCTTATTAATTGCAGTTAAGGTAATCATAAACATTTGCAATTTTAAAATTTCCATTTCCTCTAACCTCAGTAATTACATTCTGCCACGAAAATCATGTGTATAAATATCTGTAAAATGAGACAACATTCCATGCATTCGATGAAGTGAGCTGCAGTTCACAAAAGCTTATGTTAATTACAACTTATTAGTTTTTAAGGGTATATATTCTATTTGGTAGATAAGGACAGATACCAGGTCTATTTTCTTTTTGGATCCATTTTCCAAAAACCTAAAGATTGATATCAAGCATCTAGCTTAATAAGCTTCTATCTACCCTCCCCTTTTGTCTTTTCCAAGCTCCTTCATTCCTCAGACTAGCCACATGAAATGACCACCTCAGGAAGTAGAGCACTGGAACAAAGAAGTTCACTTTCCTCTTCTCCTGGAGAACCTCTGCTGCTGTCGCCTTGACTTGGGAGTTTGTCAGACAAGGGAAATTGGAAGTATAATCGAATGGCAATCCGAATGCAATCATGGGGTTTAATGTTATTGTGTGATAGACTACCACATGCAATTTCAGGCAATGGGAAGTCAGTCCGAATGCAATCATGGGGTTTCACGTTATTGCGTGACAGGTGATCACATGCAATTTCAGGCAATGGCAAGCTATTTTGGGGCAATGAGAAGTCAGTTTGAATGCAATTTGAATTCATGTAAATTCGCTGAATTAGCGAATTCATGTGAATGTGTTCTGGCCCCACTTTCTTTTCATTCGAAATTAAGAGAAATTTCTCCTGTGTGATAAACTCCATAGTGCTCCTAATTTACTTCACCCCTATTCTTCCCCCTCACTGGGCTAACCTCATGCCTCTGCCATCCCCCATTCTTTGCACTCTGTTAATGCATCTCCTACCTCTTTTATCCTTCCCTAAACTTGAGACACCACATCTTCTTCTTTTGCACCTTTCCTCTCATCATGCCTAGCCGTCTTGCTTCTTGCACCTTGTCATTGCAGCTCTCACCCTCCCTTTCTTTACCCCACTCTCCCTTCCCTCCTACCCTGTACCCTAAATGTGTCCCTCCCTTGTATATTGTGTTCCACCACTTGGATTGCTGGCTCTCTTATTCCCTCCCTTGCCCCACCTTTCGCCAGCATCTGTGGGTGGCATCTTCAGATAATTCATTCTCTGAAAATGCCAGCCACAGATGCTGGCGAAATGTCAGGAATAAACTCTTCAAGAACATAGCCACATAGCCCGAAAAACCCACAAAAAATATTTTCTGTGGTTTTTTTCGGACTGTGTGGCTGTATTCTGGAAGAATTTATTCTTGACAGACATGTGTGTTTTTTCTAAGCCCTGCCTATGCCTGGTCACCTCCCCATGATTTACCATCCCTCCTCATCCATCCAGCCTTAAAGGTGAGCACAAATAGTTATGTCTGCCAGAAAGTTATATGTTTTTTGGCGTAGTTTTCCTTTGCTTCATAGTTTAGATCTTTTGTTACATGCTCCCACATTTTAGCCTAGACTCCCTGGACTTTGGGAGAAAGGTGGGATATAAATCCAATAAATAAATGAAATTTTGACACACCCCCAAACCTGCCCTCCTCATCCAGGTATATGTACATACTACACACACACACGCACACACACACACACACACACACACACTACAAATTGAGTCTTCACAGGTACACACACACCACACACAAACACATACAGCACATTTACCTGTGTAGACTTAATTTGTAAAATATCATGCATTAGATTTCACAGTGTCTTGTATCTTTGTTTATTTAATTAAAATACTGCTGACTCTTGCAGATATCAGGTCAGAGTCAAGATCAGAGTCAAGATAAATTTGATAAAGTTATCATGCAAATGCAATGTTTAAAAAAAACAATGAAACCACATCTTAAACAAGGAAGGCAGCAAACATAATAAACCCAAAAATCAAATCAGCCAATTAAAATGCCTGATAAACAAAAAGACTTTAAGCTGGCACCATAAAGAGTTGATTTATTGCTGTTATGTGCCTTCAAGTCAGCTCTGACTTATGGCTTATGACTCTGACTTATGGCAACCCTATCAAGAGTTTTCTTGGAAAGATTTATTCAGAGTATTGCTATTGCTTTTCTTTGAGGATAAGAGAGTGTGACTTGGCTGAGGAAGGCCAGTGGCTGTCTATGGCTGAGCAGGGATTCAGACCCTGCTCTCTTTGGCTGCATCTGCACAGCAGAAATAATGCAGTTTGACACCATGGTTCCATTCTATTGACTCCTGGGATTTATAGTTTGTTGTAGAATTATAACACTGGTCTGTACATGCTGTTAGAATGAGGAGGGCAGTTATAAAAGAACTAGATCAGATCCTAAAATGCTGAACACTAAAGTTAGGGCTGTCCAAGCCATGGTATTGCCCATCATCATGTACTGTCATACTTTAGCCACATTATGAGAAGGCTTGACTCATTTGAAAAGGCAATGATACTAGAAAATGTAGAACACTGTAGAAAGAGAGGAAGACTGCATGCCAGATGGTTAGACTAAATGGTCATGGTCACGGGCCAGAATCTGCAGGACCTGATTAGAGCTGTTGATTATAGAGGGTTTTGGAGATGTCTCAGTCACAGAGTCACCTGAGTCCAGGTCCAATCAAAGGCAGTTAATAATAACAACAATGTATTAGTGGGCCTAAATACACCAGATCCCATTTGATCTTAGAAGCTAAGTAGTCACTCATTACTACTTGGATAGAAGACTGGCAATGAATAACAGGTGCTGTGGGCTACATTTCATCTGCAGGAACTGGCAAAACCACCTCTGAGTATTCTTTGCTTAAGAAACACCTATGGAATTCATTAGTTCACCATAAGTCAACAGGTGATTTGAAAACATGTCCAGACACACATAGTAGTGACAGAAATCTTTTGGGCAAAGGAATCCATGTAGGTGGGTCAGGAAAGATGCTGAGGGGGATGTGAACAGTTTCCTTGTTGTGCCAGGATCTATCCTTGAATTCGTACACCAAACAGCGAAGGAAATTGCCTTAATCGCTTTATGATGAGTTGGACAATTCCCCCCTCCAGTTTTATTGCTTTCCTGATAAGAACAGTGTCATTGTCAACTTTTGTGCCTTTCAGTTTAGAAAAAAAGGACACAGCTGAGAAGAAGGGTGACAAGAGGGACTTTTTGTCCTCTTCTTCCCATAGATTTGGATTTTGTATGGTCAAGGAGGAAGGACAATAAGTAAACCTCCAGAAGGGAGAAAGAGATGTATAAGGATGTGGGTGGGGAGGAATGCTGAGAGAGAAAGAGAGAGAGAGAAAAAAAGAGAGAGATGTGCTTGCTTGTATTTTGAGATATCATGCTGGGCAGAATTGCTAGCAATTTTGTGCTGCCAAAGGGAAAAAAATCCAATTTTTGTGAAACTAGCAGGAACGACAATGGCAATGGGGGAAAGAGAGAATATGCATGCACAAACTAAGAAGGACTAATTGTCTAGTGCAAATACTGAATATCCCCCTCCCCTTTTTTTTTTTTTTTAACCAGTAAACTCTTCAAGGAATTAGAAGAAATCCACTTGGCCCTCTGTGTTTAATTTTAAAAAGGACTCGGTAGTTTTCAAAGCTTCAGATGTCTTAGCTCTGTGGCATGTGAAGCAGTGCAGTCTTATTAATAACCATAAAATGAAATAATGTGCAATTACTCTAAAAAGGAAAGTTACAATTAACTCTTCAGCCTCCAAAACCCAGTTATACAAAGGAGTGTTCATCAGGAAGTGGTGTATACAAGGACAATTCACCAAATGACCCACGACATTTAGCTGCCTGAGGCAAAGGACATGGCAAGAGTCCCTTCTCCCCATTCGATATACAGAAGATAGACAGACTGCCAGTTGAATTTTCAGCAATAATGATGGGAGAACATCCTCCAGTACATCTGAGAACAGCAGGTTAGTAGCACTGATGCTTGGAAACAGTTCTGTTTCCTCCCCAGGAACAGTTGGCTCTATGGAAAGGCAGAGTGGGGGATCATGGAGCAGGCTGCAAATAACTCTTGCGACCTGCCTTGTACCCCTAAAGTTAACTTTATGCCTTTAGATGCAGTAAAAAATCTGCTCCTTCATCAATGGTGAAGTAAGTTTGAAGCAAGTGCCATTCTGATCAGTTTCTGAACACCAAGTGGGGACAGATGCCATTTTCCCCTTATACAGATAAAAAATGTGAGGTTGGCTGTACTCCTCATTGCTCCACAGCATGTGATGCCTGAAGCATGTTTCACTCTGACAAATGATAGGGGTGGATCTGGCAATTCAGAAACAATATGACCAAGAAGAATCTGGTGTAAAAAAGTAATGGTAAAGGTTTACCCTTGACATGAATGTCTATAACTGAGTGTCGGGGGCAGTGCTCATCTCTGTTAATAAGCTGAAGAGCCAGCATTGTCCAAAGACGACTCTGTGGTCATTTGACCAGCATGATTGCATGGAATGCTGTTACCTTCCCACCAAAATGGTACCTATTTATCTACTTGCATCTGCATGCTTTCAAACTGCTAGGTTGGCAGAAACTGGGACTAATGATGGGCTCTCACCCCATCATGTGTCACCTGGGCCTCAAACTGCCAACCATCTGATCTTACAATCGTCAGAATTGGCATCTTAACCACTAAGCCATCACATCCCTTTGAATCTGGTGAACAAGGACAAATTAAAAGGTTGAAAACCCTTGAAACAGAAGTCTGTGAGAGACAGGGGTGGGATGGGGAAGAAAACATGGAGGAAACTTTGGAACAATAGCTCTCAACATCTTCAATATACCTTTGCCAGTCCATAGTAGACAGGATGACACTACAGTGATGTTTTTGCATTGTTAATTATTAGACCAAATCAAGTCTGAAAAAAGACAGGAGGATGACATAGAAGACAATGGAATTCACTGGGTCTGGCCATGATAATAATTGACTTCTTGGCTGGAGGCTGTAACTGAGAAGAAATTATGACTATTTGTTCAGTTAAGGAGTGGTACCAAGAAGTGTGGAATTAATTTACATTAGATACAAAAGAATCCCATCTCATATCTAGCAGTCTGAATGGTTTTTAAATCCAGCTTGCAACCATTATATACCCCAGTGCAAGGATGTTAAACAAAAGTGTGGCAAATGCAGGTTGATCTTCAGCCTGAGTGAAGATGAAATAATTAAACAACAGTTCCACAAGCCTGTGCAATATAGTGGATAATACAGTGAAATCCTCTCTTAAGATCTTGCCTCTGCTATGAGCTTACTCATTGGTCTTAAGCAAGTGTTGTCCTTGCAGAGTACTTTCTAACTACACAACGAGGGACAGAAATTGGTTGGCCTGTTAATATTCTGTCTCCTCATCTGTGCACAACCTGATGTTATTGTGTAAACAAATCATATATGACAAAAATATAATAAATCTCCAGACCTCGATTTCAAGGAAAGCTAAGCAACGTGTAAGAACTGGGACGCCTGGAGTTCTCACCACTTGGAAAATTAAAATGTTCATAATATTATTACTTTTCCAAGCAGATTTGAGAGTCTTAATTTCACATGTTAGTATCTCTCTTTTTCATATACACTTTGATTTCAATCAATACTAATAAAGGACTGATGGCATACGGGATGACTGTTTACAGGATGACCTAGAATATGCTCCCACATCTTAGTGCTGCCAGGACTTAAAAGATTACTTGCTATTTATAATAGAAATATTAATTGTGTTCTTTCTCTCTTTCACTTCACATCTTATCAGGATCTTTTCCCTTTCAGACCTGAAGATTAAATTAATTAAATCTCTGCAGCAATGACCATTTTAAATAGATAATTTCTCCCACACAGCATGGCGCATAGAGCTAAAGAACAAAGGGCCTCATGGGAATGGTTGCTAAGATGGACAAAGAGTGTGAATATGTGTGTGAGGGGGAAAGAATATCTAGAGTAGGATGATAAACCTGTGGCCCTCCAGATGTGGCTGGACTGGTGGCACTCCCAATAGTCACAGCCAGCATGGTTATGGGACAGGAAGGATGGGAATTGTAGCCCAACAGCATTCAGTGGATCAAATGTTTCCTACACCAGCTATAGGTCTTTTGGTCTTGTATCTATAACAATGTATAACTTAATTCTGCTAGCAATGAGAAACTGAATAAAAAAGGCTGTATTTTGCAAATCAAGGTTTATAAGCAAGATTTGCAATTAAATAAACACATAAATGATATCTCAGACTCATAGAGATTGCCACTCGCCTGTATCACTTTTTATTGGTAACATATTGAGTTTTTCAAATAAAATTTACCCAATACTCCCTTCCTGCCCATTAATTCATCCTAGCTCAGCTTTTTATTCCATAGTTTGAATTAATACAATTTGCTCATAACAATCTAATATTTGTTGGAAGTGGGTGAGAGGAGGGAAGAAACAGAGAAGGAGGAAACTGCAAAGGAATAAGAAAAAGAGGTGGTGGCAGAGGGAGCAATAACTTAGATTGTTTTTAAAGCAGTTGCTCAAAGTGGTAGTCTCTGGATTAGTGCTGGTCCCTGAGCTATTGACTGCTGGTCCCTATCAAGTTTCCAGGAAATAAATAAATGTACCTAATAGACAAAAATATAGTTCTGATCCTTGACACATTGGGGGGGGGGGGCGGAATAATTGCCAGTCCTTCAGATCAGATCAGCCTGAGAAGTACTGTTTTAAAGGATTTAAAGTCCATCTAATCATTAGACAGGTCTGTGCAGACAGAGTAAATCTCTTTCTTTCCTATTAGCCATGATAGCTAAACGAAGTCTTCCCTTACAGAGGCATATACCTCAGCTTACATATGCTGAGAACAAAGAAGGTTTGCTGTTTTTCTATAGTTTTATGACCATATGCATGTACCCTTATGGCTACTTTTGGAAAGTTTGCTTGGGAAGATGGACCTTTGAAATGACCCAGCAAAAGCTTAGTTTTAATACTACATTGCACCGTCTCCCATATTTGGTTCAGTTCAACAGAATTAGGTCCAGTAGGAAAAAGCAGAGGTGATGGCTATATGTCAGGAAACATCAGGAATAAACTATTCTAGAACATGGCCACATAGCCCAAAAAACCCTCAAAAACTATATATGTTGTTTGTTGCTGTATGCCTTCATGCCATTTCTTATGGCTACCCTAGGGCAAACCTATCACAGGTTTTTCTGTGGCTAAGAGTGTGTAACTCGCCCAAGGTCACCCAATGGATTTCCATGGCCAAGCGGGGAATCAAACCATGTGAGAGTCTTAAGGACTCTGTGAGAGGATTTTCTGTGGCTAGGAGTGTGTGTCTCTTAGCAAAGGTGGCTACAGAAATCAATTGGTTTGCATAAACAAGGTCCCAAGTTCAGCATCTAGTCTCTCCAATAGGGCTGAGAGAATTCCTGCTTGAAATCCTGGACAGCTATTGCTGCCCATCAGTGTTGATAGTTCTGGCTTTGATAGACCAAGGGGTCTGACTCATTATAAGGCAGATTCCTATTTTAAAATCATGTTCTACCTTGTGGATGAAGGCCAATTTATACTTTTTTCCAGAGAGATAAATATCAGGATACTAAGAAGACCTTACCAAACCAGTTTCCATATGGAGTGGAGAACAAGATTCAAACTGAGATACTTCCAGAGAAGAAAGGAGAAAGAAGCACCCAGGGGATGTCAAATGCAATGAGAAAGAATTCTTCTTTAGCCTGTACACCTCTTCCAAGACAGAGGAGTGGATTGAAATGCCTCATCCAAAAAACCCTCTCCCATTTAGTAAAAAAATTAAATAAAAAATACTGGATTTTGGCAATCATTAAATGCAGTATTATGTTGCAGATTGATTTGTGTGACAAACTGTCATGTAGAAGAGTGTTGGTGTTCAGATTTTATAAGGCTTTGCCCTGAGGGAACATCCACATTGCAGTAGCTATTGTTTTTATGGATTCAAATTCAGTTTGCCTGTTAAATTAATTAGAGTTTTGTTTGATTTAGCCTTTTAAACCCTGTATCCACAGCTAGAAAAATTCTCTCTTTTTCTCTTTCCCTATAGTATAGATCCCAAAATTCACCAACCAGCATGGCTTATAGCTGCATGTACTGGGATCTGCAGTCCAATGGAGAGAAAAAAATACAACTTCCCCATCTCTTTATCACCGACTTCCCCAATCTGACACTCTCCAGATGTGTTAGACTACAAACCCCATTAGCAATGGTTGGGGATGATAGGACTTGTAGTTCTAACACATCTGAAGTGTGCCTAGCTGTGAAAAACTGATATATATTTTTAACAGTACAGTATGGTAACATCATGCTACTAGAAGAAAGAACAATTACTGGGGGGGAATGAAGGAAGAAAGTGCAAAAACAGATCTATCGTTTAACATTAAGAAATCATGACCAGAGATGAGTTACATAACTTTAAAGCTGACAATGAAGACATTGAAATAGTTCAAGATCTTCCATACCTTGGCTCAGCCATTAATCAGAATGGAGACTGCAGTCAAGGAATCAGAAGAAGACTAGGACTTGGAAGGGCAGCTATAAAGGAACTAGACAAAATCCTAAAATGTATATAATTGAATCCTACAGTTAAGATTGTAAATGCCAAACCATATTTCCCATTTCTAAGTTTGGTTGTGAAAGTTGGACAGTGAAGGAAGTGAATAGAAAGAGAATAAAGTCTATTGAGATGTAGAGTTCAAAGATATAGCTGTGTTAGTCTGTAGAATCAGTATGTAGAGAGATCTTGTAGCACCTTTGAGACTAACTGCAAGAAAGCCATTGGCAACCATTTGTGATGTACTACTGAGGAAGAGTTCTGCAGATACCATGGACTACTAGAACGACAAACAAATGGGTTCTAGAGCAAATCAAGTCTGAACTCCTTAGAAATCAAGATGACTAAATTAAGGCTATCATATTGTAAAATGAAATTTCTCATTAGAAAAAAATGGTAATACTGTACTTGGTAGAGTCGAGGGAAACAGGAAAAGAGGAAATCTGCATTCCAGATGGATAGACTGAAGCAGTGATGCCACGGCTCTGAGTCTGAAAGACCTGAACAGGGCGGTTATGATAAGGGGACTTGGAGTTCTCTCCTACATAGGATCGCCATGAGTCGAAGTTGATTTGACGGCAGTTAAAAACAATATCAGCAAAGAGCTAGAGAGGAGTCAAAGTTAGCAAGACAAGTGAAATTGCACATGCTTTGAGAGGAGAATGTGGTTTTCAGTAGGAAGTGTTTGTGTTAAGCAACAAAGGAAAAAAGAGCATCTGACAAGCACCTAAGTCCACTCACAGAGAATTCATAACAAGCTTTGGTCCCAGACGGGCAGCTTGGGGTCTGGATGTTCAACCCAGGATTTGAGTCTTCAGCTGTCTCCTCATAGTCAGCCAAGCTGCACGTTGTAATGAGAAAATCATCTTAAAACTCCCAGAAGAAAGTGAATCTTGTTCAAAGCAGCTGGATTTTCTTGCTGTGTGCGTAGGATGACTGCTGGGATGAGCTTGTTGGTAGAAAAGGACAGAGCAAGGAAGAAGTGGAACAGGAGCTCCGCCTTCCCTTCTGGAGCAGAGTGGATAGAATAATAATATAGAGTTAGAAGGATACAACTGAAAAAGGAATAGAGAAAAAGCTCAGCACCCAGAATTCTTATATTGATGCATAGGAATCACTCGCTTGCCACCCAGAAACTGAGGATATTGATTGATGCTGTGTCTTTCTAATTGCCAATAGCAGAGCGTGGCTTTGTGGCAAAGAGCAAGGGAGGGTTCTTATCTTCAGGCCCTGTTTGTGAGCCTCCTGGGGGAATGTGTGCTCCCCTCATAATGTTGTACTGCAGCTCCATCCTGTTTCACCACTTACTGGTTGTGGATGATGGACACTGGAGTGTAGGAGGCTACAGTTTACCCAATCCTGTTGGGGTACTTGGGTAGCCACTGTTGGAACCTTATATTGAACTAAAAGTAGCCTTTGGCTCTGACCATCTCACAAAGCTCTTTTTGTATCATGCTAGCACAGGAGGTTGCAAAAAGAAAGAAAGATAGCAACCAAAATAGTACAGAAGGCACAGAAGACCTGCAGACTAGTTAAGAAAGTGCAGAACAGGCTATATGACACACTGTCAGAGCTTTTTATATTCTTATTATGCAGAGTCAGCGGGGCTAGTGCAGTATGAGGTTATGGTAGAAATAAGAGCAATTGCTCAGGATATTCTAGTAAAGTTAAAAAATGCATTTATTGTCTCAGGAAATCCATCTTGGGATGGGAAAGGAGAAAGACAAAAGGAGTAGAGCTGTACTTGGCTTATGAGCCCCTAAAGGTGGCTCTTGTGTGTGGGAAGTGTATGATGGCAACCATTATTGGGGTTAGACCCCATTGCTGCTCCCTCCTCAGACAAGAGGAACAAAGACACTGACTAACCTTTTGGAGAAGTGACCTCAATAGGTAAGAAGGAAGCAAAGTTCTAAGGGTGCATCTACCTCATAGAAATAATGCAATTTCACACCACTTTAGCTCCATCCTATGGGTTCCTGGGGCTTTTTAATTTTACAAGATCTTTAGCCTTTCCTGCCAGAGTGCTGGTGTCTCACAAAACTACAAATCTGAGGATTCTGTAGGATGGAGCCATGACAGTTAAAGTGGTGTCATGCTGTGTTATTTCTACAGTGTAGATGCACCCTAAAGAAAAGTGGTGTTGGGGGGACTGCAAGGATGATCTAGCTTCCTCTTGTTCCATCTCCCATTGATCACTTTATACAAGTGTTAATGCCTCTTTGTTTCCAACACAAACAGAGCTCTGTCTTCCACTAGAGGGAAATGGCTGGAGGGAGAGGACTCAGGAGGAATACCCTCCAGCATCTGCTGCATGAGGCACTTGCTTCATTCTGCCTAGTAGTGGGGCCAGCCTGCAGATAGGAGGAGGCTGTATGCTCAGTTGGCAAATGAGCTCTGGTGGATACTGTTGTGTGGACTTGGGAATCAAAGAAGCAGAGAGGCTACAGTAACAGTGAGCCTGCATTTCATACTGATTTGAACAAATCAGTTGAATTGTTTTTTGGTGTGAAATATTTATCCAGACATGTAAAAAGCAAGTCCTAAAAATAATGATGCTGGAGGTTTAGAGTTTTGGAATGTTTCCTGCCAAATGGTTTACTTGTGTCATACCACAGAATTCTTGGGCTGCCATCTAATAAATACTATTCACCTACTGACTTCATTGGGGCTAATTTCTGACTAGATAGCAGGAGAAGAGCTGCATAAGAAAGTACGAAGGTGAAGTAGGTGGTTCTCAAAATTAAACTTCTTTCCTCAGGAGAGCCTGCCAAGGTCTGTCTTATCTGAATTGTCCTGAGGAGTAGTGTTGCAGGCTTTCAAAATAACAATAAGCGACAGATGAAATTCATTACATGCCGAGGTGACAATCAAGAAGTATCTATTAACAAGTTTATGTTCTACATAAATGCCAAATGAAAGTAATCAGCCCTCTGTATTCACAAATTCTGCATCCACGTATTCAGCCATCCATGGCCTGAAAATATTTTTTGAAAAATCCAAAAAGCAAACCTAGATTTTGCCATTGGATGTAAGGGACACTATTTTACTACACCATTGTATCTAAATGAGACTTGAACATCCATTATTTTAGCATTCACGGGAGATCCACCTAGAACCCAACCCCAGCAGATACCAAGGACCACTTTATTGATTTCTGTTCACATGAACTATGTATTTCTTTGCAAAAGTAACATATTGTTCACCTTCATAAAGACATGATGCATTTCTGTCTTGATGAAGGGACCACACCCCCAAATACAGGATCTTTTGTTATCTCTTTATTCTATACAAAAGGAAAAGGCTTCTAACCCTCAAATAAGGGGCATCCCTTATAATACGGGATAAGCTTTCTGGCCATCAAAGAAGGGTGTCATTAGAAGGAACACATGGCAACCTCACTGAGGGCACTGGGGCTGACCTTTCAATTGGACATAAGATTCTGTCCTGCCCTTAGGTATTTCATTGTATATATTATTCTCATATCATAATTCAAATTCATAGCACAGTTATTTATGAAATTGATAAAGCCAATGTGGTGTAGTGGTTTGAGTACTGGACTGTGGCTTTGGAGAACTGAGTTCAAATTCCTGCTCAGCTATGAAACCCACTGAGCGACCCTGGGCAAGACAGACTCTCTCAGCCTCAGAGGATGGCAATGGCAAACCCTCTCTGAAGAACCTTGCCAAGAAAACCCGTGATGCGTTCACCTTAGTATTGCCATAAATCGGAAATAACTTGAAGGCACAGAACAAAAAATACTGTAATATAATAAAAATCCTGACAAAGTGGTATCTGGAATTGAATTAAAAATTGTTGTTTCATTTATAGCATGGTGTGTTAAATTGTATGCCATAGGCCACATGTGTCTCCATCCCATAGGGATGGTTTCACATCCTTGTCAGGATCTTTACTGCCTCTGACACCAAATTCTGTAAATACTATAATAGTGTTCTCTGTTTTATATACGTTTTAGTATAATCCCACAAACTGTACTACAGATAGTTTGGACTACAATTCCTATCACTCCTGCATTGCCTCTTCTACCTGGAGCTGATAGAGGTTGTAGTCCTTTACAACCTTTGACAATATCTTTTGATTAATGTTCAAATTGTTGTTGTTTCTGCCTTCAAATAGTTTCCGACTTATGGTGACCCTCAGGAGAACATGTCATGGGGTTTTCTTGGCAAGATTTGTTCAGATAATGTTTGCTACCACATCCCCTGAGGTTGAGAGAGTGTGACTTGTCAAAGGTCACCCAGTGGGTTTCATGGCCGAGCTGGGAATCAAACCCTGCTCTCCAGAGTCGTAGTCCAACATGCAAACCACTATGCCACATTGGCTCTCAGTGTTCAAATTACTGTGCCCATTTTGAAGTCAGAATTTCAAACTGTGGATGGGGAGCTAGAAGCAAAAAAAGGGATGTCAGCTTCTCTCATTCTTGTTATTACCACATAATTCCAATGGTATCTCATTCTCCTCACTCCCTCAAGGAAGAATTACCATCCAAATGCAAATTGGCTCTGTACTTGTCACTCCATCTTCATACACTCCTGTAGATTTACCAACTGGACATCTTGTCAGGTGCCTCCAACAAAGGACTTTATCACCCATGGGAAAATTCGTAGTTTAAACAGTGATTATCCCATGAAAATCACGCAATTGCGATTGAAATGCCATTAACATTTTCACACAAAGTGCAATAAAAGAGCCATTATCCCAGAAATAACCAGGGAATAACCATGCAATAAACAGCCAAAAATCATCCACAGGATTTTCCTGTGAATGATTTGTTGTTGTTTATTGCCTGGTTATTCCTGGAATAATGGTGTTTTAATCACTTTTCATTGCACATCATGTGAAAACCTTTATCACGATTGTGTGATTTTCATGGGATATTCCTGGGATAACGGCACTTTAATCGTGACATCATGTAAAAATCTTAATTGCGAATGCACAGTTTTCACGGGATAATTCCCGTTTATACTTCCAATTGTCCCTGTGTGATGAAGTCCAAAGAGAGTATTAATACTCTTTGGAGTATTAAGTGTAGAGTCAGTTGAAACAATTCATCCAGGAGATGGCTCTCTAAGGCATTGTTCATAAGTTTCCTGAGGGAGGAAAAAGAGTAAGAAAACGAGAGATCTAAAGCACAGCTGCTAAGATTTCTGACGTAATAAAAAAAGGAGGGAAAATGAGAAATAGATGTCTTAGGTACTTCTGATACTTTATGTGGGGTAAAATAATATGGGGGCAGGGGACAATTTAATTCACTAGGATTTTTTTTAAGAGCTAGAAGATGAGGAGAATTTCAGAGAAACAGCAGCTAACAATTCCTAAAGCGGGGAGGAAATAGTAAAAAATAGGGGGTTGCTTTTAAAATTCCTGCTAATTAATATGTTTGGGTTTTTTTTCCCTTATTGATATATCACAAGTGTCTGGAATCTGTGCTGAGGGCCTGGGGGGAAAGGATGGTTAGTATTCACACTGCCATTTTTTAGTGCAGTGAAAATGAAAATATCAATCAAACACTTTATTTATACCCTGCTTTTCCCACAAGACTGGGAATTTTGCACTGAATTAACTCAGCAGGAGGAGAGGAGAGGGAAGAATCTTGCCCTTCCCAGTAGGCTCAGGCAAAATCAAACTGCCGCCTCTTCTCTTAGCTTGTTTTTCCTTATTAATAACTGCACTCTGATGTTGCATGGGCACATGTGTCCTTATTTTCATCTGTGAAATGTTGGAAGTTATAGACCTAGGTATATCCTTAACATAAATCAGTGAGAATGTGATTAGGGATCTGGTTTTCCAAGCAAAGGCCATGTAAGTGGTGCATATTTCTTATAAAGATGCCTGCTGCTCAAGCACTCTCATGCCCTCCCATCCTAAAATGCTTTTCTCACAGCCAAGCCAACATTCAATAGCAGAGCTCAGCTGTGCAGAAAAGCACTTGAGGAACAGAAAGGGGGAGATAAAGTGTGGATGGTGGGGGAAGGCCTTTTGCTCTAAAATCCTATCTCCCCATTGTCTATTTTGTACATGATTGGAGCATACCTAAGTTGTAACTGTAAAGATCTGTTGCTGTAATGTTCACCTTGGGCCTGGGTCAATATAATGATTTCCTCCTTCCCTCCCTACTCAGATGAGCACTAAAAGTCATGGGGGGGGGGGGGAACCCTCTGTGTAGCTGTTTGGAGTTGCAAGAGAGAGCATGGGTCTCCCCCCCCCCCCCTGCCCTGCACCTGGTTCCAGAAAGATAGGACATTTTGCTGCTGGCTATGTGTAAGTCCTTGGGGAAGGGTTACATTAAATATACATTATGCTTTGAGCAATTTGGGCATACCACGGATGGTGGGGTTTGCTTTGTTTTGGATTTATATAGAAAGGCCATTAGTGCTCTGCCTGGCTCAGCAGAGGGAGTGGAGAGACTGGAAAGAGGCTGGAAGTAGCGTTCTTCCTAGTGATGATTCAACAGCCTTGTGATCCCACGTGTGTTTTCTAGAAAAAGATCATGGCTGATTAACCAATCTAGCTGGTACCATCTGGGGCTGAGGCTTGGCTGAATGTCTCGATTCCTTCTGCCCGCTCTGCTGAAAGAGCTGCCTGAATAATTTGCCAGCCACCTGCCCCTTCTGATTTTATTCCCCATAACTTCCTAGCTCTCATCTCCACCAAAGGCATGTATCACCAGTACAAAAACCTTAAGGGAACTGGGTTACTGCTTTTCTTTGCTGAAATCAAAACAGTAGGAAGTTGGCAGTTTGTTTTAGACACATGTGGTTTTAATTTTTTAAAAAAGCTATGACAATTTTGAATTTCAATGAATGTGTCTTCTTTTTTTGGAGTGGGGGAAAATCTGAAGTGATGGTATGTGAATTGGAGGACCCAAACAGACAGGCCAAAATAAAGCTGCTTCGGGTCATTCTGGAAGTGTGCTGTTTAAACGACACGCACATCTTAAGAGGCCAGAAGCTGCCCCAAAGCTGCGCTCCAGCGCTAAGCACTGGAGTGTGGTTTTGGCATGGCTTCCAGACTCTTAGGATGCATGCATCATTTAACAGCACGCTTCCAAAGTAACCCAAAGAAGCTTTATTTTGGCCTGTCTGTTTGGGCCCAAAATTACCAGCTGATTGTGCTTCCTCTAGGCAAAGGGACACTGCAGTCTCGGTTCTCAAAATGTTATTGTTGTTGTTTCATGCCTTCAAATCATTTCTGACTAATGCTAACCCTAAAGCTAGCATTTTCTAGGGGTTTTTTTTTGGGGGGGGGAACAAGATTGTTTCAGAGGGGAGTTGCAATTGCCTTCCTCTGTGACTGAGAGAGTGTGACTTGGCCAGGGTCATCCAGTGGGCTTCCATGCCTGAGCAGGGATTCAAACTCTCATCTCCAGAGTCATAGTCCAAATGCTTAAACCACTAGGTCATACCGGCTAAAAAGTGGCAAATTATCACTTGGTTTTCTTTTTCCTGTTCTACCTCAGGGAATACTTCCATGATCTGTTCCAGCCAGACATGTGCATCTTTTTAATTATTAGATTATCTAAGAAAGCCGAGTGGTGTACCGGAATTGCATTAATTGCTGTCATTTTGCGATGTCATGTCATGTATCTAGATCAGCCCAGCCCAGCCCAGTGCAGATGTGTCAGAGCGCCCATCGTTTCCAGCCACCATGGTTCTAGCCTTAAATGGGTTTATTAGTAGTTACCTCCCTCAAAGGCACCCTGTGAATGCTAGTTCTGTGAGCAGGATTAGGTATCTTCAGTAGTAAATTATCAGCCCCTTTACCTTGTGAATATTATACCTTATCAAAGCCATGAAAATGAAACTGCTATAAATTCAATACAACTTTGTAGTGCAAATTAGCTTCTCTATTCAGTTTTTAAAACTGTCACTCAATATCAGAATTATCATTATGTTGAGGGAGAAAATCCCCCTCAGGTCAGCTTTGTCGGAGATCCCATGTGTAATCCAATGCAATTCGAGACTGCATCAATAGCAATATAGTGTCCAGATCACGGGAAGAAATAGTACCTCTTTATTCTGCTTTGTTCAGAGCTTACCTGGAATACTTCAGCACTACTCTTCAAGGACAAGCCTGAATATGTCCAGAGGAGAGCAACCAAGATAGTAAAAGATCTGATATCAGATTGTGAGAAGTTAAAGGAGTTAGCTACATTTACCCTGAAAGTTAATATGACCACTATCTTTAAAAATCCACAAGGCTGTCATATAATGAGCTTGTTTTTTGCTCTTCTGGTGTAAAACATGAAGCACCTGATTCAAGTGACTAAACATTAGGGGAAACTTATTATTCTTATGAGCTGTTCAACAAAGGAATAGCCTTGGAAAGTGGTAGACTTGCCTTTCTTCAAAGTTTTTAAACAAGAAACTAGAAGGCCATCACTCAGGTGTGCTTATAGCAGTGGATTCCTTCATGTCAGGGGTTGGAGTAGATGGCCTTTGTAGGACCTTTCAGCTCTATGTGCATTTATTTATTTATTTTGGCCTTCACCTTACATTTGACTTATAAGTCTATTTTTGCATACAGGAACCTATAGTTAATTGTCTAAATACTTGAAAAGCATCAGATCCTTTCAGATCTTGGAAGCTAAGCAGGGTCAGATCTGTGTAGTACTTGGATAAGAGACCACCAGTGAATACCAGGTATGGTAGGCTATATTTCAGAGAAAAGAAGTGGCAAAACCACCTCTGAGGATTTGTTGCTAGGAAAAACCTATGAAATTCATGTGGTCACCATACATTAACAAGCAACTTGAAGGCACATACACAAGCACATACAGTTCAGGAGCAGGCCACTGAGAGACTGAGGCCCTATTCAGACCGTCCATTAAGGCTAGCCTGGGGGCAGAGTCAAGTTATCGTGTCAACATGATGCATGTCCCAACTCCACCCCCAGGGTGCCATGTCACCACACACTGTTCCATACAGCTCACTGCATCATGGCGCTCCTCTGGTGCTGCGTCCATACGATGCAGCACCGAAGGAGTGCCACCAAGCCGTGACAGCACGGCTATGCTGCCTTTTCCAGGGCGCAAAAAGGAGCCACTTTTTGCAGCTACTTTTCGTGCCCTGGAAAGGCCAGATTAGGGCTGTGGTACACCGTTACCACAGCCCCGATCTGCTGAAACAGGGGTTTTTGTTTATTCAAGCAGTTTCCTGATTATTTCTCTGTGCATTAATGTGATCAATTACCTCTGGTTTTAAATATATCAGGAGATTTTAATTAACTGTTATTGGATTTTATTGTTGTTATTATTTAGTTATTCCGGTGTATTTATTGTGTAATAAACCACTCTGAGATTGTTTTAAATGAAAAGCAGTATAGAAATGCTCATAAATGTCCATGCGTACATATGTATGCATGAATGGATGTAATATGATGACTTGCTTGCTAGATGCAACCAAAACAAGGTACTCTACAGGTAACCTTTCTGCAGCAGGTGCGGGCTCTTGTGGCATCCTGTGATATACATTGTATAGGTTGGTTGCAAGAGAGCAAAAAGCGTCTAATCCATCAATGACCTTGACTTTAGGATAATGAGATGGTTGAGATTCTATGAGAGTGAATATCTAACAACACAAAATCGAAGTTTGTGGGAAAGGTCTTCACAAAAAATCCAAACTGCTGATTGGTTGAACTTTCCAGCTCAAACACCTGTTCTGAATCATGCATCTGCTATAAACTTTGCAGTAAAAGCTTTCTTAGTTCTTTCCTTCAGCAGTTATTTGGAGGCTGCTCAATTTTTCATCCTTTGGTTCCAAAAGGTCGCATTCAAGACAAAGCCAAGAGGTGAGGGAGGTGGAGCTTTGGTTAAATTGCCTCTGAGAAGCCAAGTTTTGAACTTTCAGTTGTAATCCAGATCTTTGTTTACACTGCCTCTAGCAGGTGTGGCTTTCCTATTCCAGTGTCTTTGGAGTGTCTGTGAGGCCAGTGAAAAACAGTAAAAATAGTGGAGATTGAGACTGGCTCTTATTATTGGTGAGCAGCAGATGCTTCTTGCAACACATTTACTATGGGTAGTACATAAATGTGAATGAATTATCATTACCAATGCTGCCCAAAGGCAGATGTTTGGGGAGCACAGGCATCGTCCCCACCCTTAGGGTATCACCTGTTTCCATTCCTATTTAATTTTTTAATTTAATTTTTTTCCCAGTAATAATAGAATGCAAGAGATGGCATCACCTTCCTTCCTTCTTTCTCTCCCTCTCTAAAACCAAGCAAGGTTCTACTTTTGATGCACTCAGATGATGTAGTCCTCCTATCCCTTAATCAGATTGGTTTAAGACCTATGCTAGTTTAGCTTCTTTTGTGCTCAGGAACATCTTACCATCAATTACTCTAAAAGCAAGGTTGTGCTGTTTGGGAAAAGACAAATAGTCTTATAAGGCAGGTAAATTACTACTGCATCTGGGTAATAGTGCCTTCAGTTGGTGCTCTGCTTGGGGGTATCTTTTGGAAGAAGCACTCTACTACTGGTGGTTTGAGGTGGCTTGGTATTCTCAGTCGTTTGTGAACCAGTATAACTACGAGACTGAGGTTGAAATTGCACTCCAGCATAACACCATGAGACTATCACTATCTCTGTCAAAATTATTTTAAGGATATATTTGAAGTGGGGAAACTGAGATCCATGTATGCCACTTTGCACTCCTTGGAAGAAAATCAGATGAATGAAACAAACTTGAAGCCTTGGCTGGCCAACGCCCAGCCTGAAAATCTGCACCAGGAGCTTGCTTCCTAATGGTCTACACTGTCTACCACCACTGCATATTTATTCTATTGTTGTTGTTAGCTGCCTTTGTGACAACCTTGACTCATGGCAACCATGTGAATGAGACATCTCCAAGCCCCCCTGTCCTCGACCTTTTTGCTCAGGTCCTGTAGACGCAGGCCCATGGTCTCCCTGACTGAGTTCATCTAGCTGGCATGCAGTCTTCTTCTCTTTCTACTGCCCTCTTATCTTCCCCAGCATCATTGTCTTTGGCTAATGAGTCATGCCTTCTCATGATGTGGCCAAAATATGACAGTTTCAATTTAGTCATCTTAGCTTCCAGGGAGAGTTCAAGCTTGATTTGTTCTAGGACCCAATTGCTTGTCATTTTGACCATCTACCACATCCTCAACACTTTTCTCCAGCATCACATCTCAAATGAATTAATTTTCTTCCTATCTGCTTTCTTCACTGTCCACCCCCCACATCTGTACATGGTAATGGGGAATACAGTGGCTTGGACAATTCTAACTTTAGTGTTCACCTGCATATTTTTACTCTTCAGGATTTTGTCTAGTTCTTTCATAACTGCCCTTCCTAATCTTCTGATTTCTTGACTGCAGTCTCTTCTGATCAATTTGATTCAAGGTATGGGAAATCTTTAACTATTTCTATTTCCTCCTTAATCTAGGTTGATTTTTTGTAAATCCTCCATGGTCATTATTTTTGTTTTCTTTATGTTTGTTAGGCCCAAGTGTTTTTGTTTAAGACTGCAGACTCCCCTTTCCCCCCTTCACAGAGCGAGAAACAGCTATATTGCTGGCACAGCTTCAACAGATGCCACTTCCCTGTTACTCTTGAGTCCTGCAAACTAAATGCATGCAAGAAGCACCTTGGATCAAACACTAAAGACAGGGATTTGTTTATATTGCTTGTGACAGACTGGATATGATGCACATATTCAGCCATAGATCGCCAAATGATATTTCAAATTCTTTCTGTGTATGTGTAAATCAGATGAAATCTCAAGTGGAAACAAACCACCTCAATAGGGAAGGAATCAACACCTCCTAGAGCAGGACCTGTGTGCTTCATGAAGCACACAGGTCCTGCTCTAGGAAGTGTTGATTCCTTCCCTATTGTCTCCAGAGGGTCTCTGCAGGTTCATTGCCAGGAACAAGTTCCCCTTGGGTACTCAGAGCAGGCAAAGGTGTGCCTCATCCCTCTCTGCAACATTGTTTTAGAAGGGAAACAGAGAAAGGAAACAATTTTTCTCAGCTTCTATTACAAGTCATGACCTGAGAGTGGCCATTTGGGCCTCCTATTGACTGTTTGGGACTACCAGCTTTTATTGGAGAAGAAGAAGGAGTCTCACTTCTTTCTACAATAAATAAAATTAATACAAAAGATTTTAGGGTGAAAAGTTGTAGCCTAGTCTTCTTTCTGACATACTAGGTGGGTTTTTTTTTTAAACTCTAGGGCTTTTTTTCTTTTCCCATGAACAATATTACTTTCACTGAGTACCAAATGACTGTGCTATACATATGGCCAAGACACCAGTGAAAACTAGCCTTAAGAAATATCCCCCCTTCCCCATATAACTGATGCATCACTATCACTTTGAAGTTGTGTCCCCTAATTTCATTTCATGGCTACAGGGTCTCGGGGACTGGTTGCTATGCAAACTGTTTTTTCACAAGATCAAACATTTTTTATTCCAGATTTATTAATCTTAAATGAATATCCCACAAGGACGGCCATGTATTCCATTCGTCTATCATCACTTTTTCACACACACATACAAATTGTGTGTGTGTGTGAGAGAGAGAGAGAGAGAGAGAGAGAGAGAGAGAGAGAGAGAATCTTTTAATTGATATATCTAGTTCCCTAAGGCGCTTTACAGAGTGGTTGCTGCGTCAGGGAACCGCAGTGGACAAACTGCATGATTCCTGGATGCAGCAAAAAACTCGAAAAAAGTGGGTTCTTTTTGTGGTGCAGAAATGACGTCGCAAGGCGCCAATGGCGCACTCGCGGAGTCATTTCTGCTGCGTGACGTAGAATGGGCACCACCATTTTGTACACGCTTGGCGCATACTAGGGTTAGGGGCATCCAGAAAGGATGTCCCTTTCTAACCCTAGTAAGTGCCGCGCACATACTTTCCGCCCGTGTGGAACGGGCCTAAGATTTTTGCCAACAACTGACAATGGTTCTAGCCCTTATGGCCAAGAAGGTGTCTGAACAATGTTTGCTGAAATTTCATCAGTCAGAGGACAGAGCCCAAGATTTGGGATGGTCAGAGGTGGGGTTTGAATGTTGAGCATGGCTCTTTGTCTCTCTCTAACCCTATGAGGAGGAGGCTTAGGAGAAATTGAACAAATTATATGTGTGAAAATAGTCTTAATTTGCATCCCAAGCACATATTTATTTACAAAAGTTTGGAATATAGGTATGCTTTCTTTAAAAGTAGATTTGATGCAGAGTTTAATAAAGTCAACTAATTCTGTTCTCACTATTACTAGATGAATTCAAATAAAAGGTGAAAGTAAAAGTAAAAGTTCAAATAATAAAACTATTCCACCCCATGTATCAAGAAGTTTGAGCTCAAACAAAGTTATCCAGTACATAGTGTATTTCATGGTAGATGTCTTCATACTAGATGAGATGTTTGTAAGACGATTGGGAGGTTTTGACTTTTGGTTGCAAAAGGAAGGAAAAAAGCTCAGAACATAAAATGAAAAGTATATTCGAAACAATCTCCTTAGAAACTAATTTGTGCAAATGTTCACTCTTTGTCTCAACTAGAGCAGACCCACCAAATCAATGGTAACTTGATAAGACAATACTTATGCGATTGCTTTTGAGTCAATACATCTATGTATTTGGGTCTAACAACAGGATTCAGGCCTCAGTCTCAGGGCTTGCCCCCTACACTTCCAATCAAATGTTGCCACATCGTGGCCAGTATTGGTATTGCCAAGTTTCCTTATCTTTGTTTTGTGATCTAAAACAAACTGTTAAACTACAGCTGTGAGAGACCCACAGGCTTGTAGCTTCAACAGTAGTTACATTCCCCATGTGGAATGACTTTAAAAACTCATTGTGTAAACATTATTTTCTGTGTCTAGCTAAGAACCCATTTAACTTTCCAGTCAACCTGATGAAATATCCCATCTCAGCGGAAAGCTAGCTATTCCA
This sequence comes from Sceloporus undulatus, assembly GCF_019175285.1. Lineage (NCBI taxonomy): Eukaryota > Metazoa > Chordata > Lepidosauria > Squamata > Phrynosomatidae > Sceloporus > Sceloporus undulatus. The sequence continues at coordinate 91,671,349 of NC_056527.1, read as the reverse complement.
GTATGGGTCAGGTTTAACAAATAAAAGACATTGTTTATGTTGAACAAATGAAAAAAAATCTGGACTTCATATTAAAATTCTGCAAGCAACCTCCCCCACCCCAAGATTTCTAGTATCTAGAAGCAGTGCTACTAGTATTCTAGTAGCAGTGTATCTGATTCAGAAAATAATCACACTTGATCTCTTTCCTATGAGTGGGCAAAATAGTGTGACTTTCCCATGTCTCGCACACTTTCCCACACATCTTTCCCATGTGCCTGCACCCATTGTGCCACCAGATGTTCATGTATAGTTATAAAATTTTATTGGAGTGTACACATCTGTAACATGGCAAACTCATAGGCCCAATGCTATGTAAGCCTACATACACTGGATTTTTTGCATATATACCCTGCTGAGATGTTTTTTCTTGTACATGGATATCTAATGGGCACAAGTTTATTACTTTGGGAAACAGGTGGGTAGGGATGGGAAGCTTATCCTCTGACATTTCACAGTGGGAGCATGCTTTTAAAACTCCACCTCTCATACCATAGATTGCTTTGGGAGCCTCCCCTGCCAACCTCACTCCCCCCATTTCATTCGCTTTTAATGGCTATTCATCACCTGCTGTTAGCTCTTTTCAGTTATTGCATGGGAAGAATCTGATATAGAAGGCAGACAATTGCAAGACCTTCTCCCAATATTAGAAAAAATTGCTTTACCTTTATTGGAGGTAGAAGCCTCAGATAGCAAGGTCCCCGTGTGCTGGCTCTCTCCTTAGGATTCCCCTGTGGTGGCTAAAATGCAGTATCAAAAAATCCTAAATCCTAAAGAGAGAGCCAGTGCACTGGGACTTGTATCTGAGGTTTCTGCCTCCAACAAAGGTAAAGCATTTAAAAAAAATATTGGGACTGGATTTGCATGCTTTACCTCTACAGTACATCTAAGGATTTCCTGATGCAAAACATGAAGACTTCTTGAGAAATTCAATGTTCTCTACCTACATAGGAGCCTGTGGCTTCACAAAGGAAGGAGACATTCTGGATTCCAAGGAATAACCCCTGTTTTATCCCACTTATTTTCCTATTGTTCAAGCCACTGGCTCAGCATCCAGACATCAACAGTAATACCTTCCCTCCTGGAGGTTGAAATTGTTTTATTGATTTCTCTTTTATACAATAAATATCAAATAATATGAAGAGAAGAACTAGTAGGAGAGGGGGAGGACAGGATGAGCGATAGCAGAATTAAAGGACAAAAAAGAGTAAGGTGGAGGGTGGGAAAGAGAGAAAAGCAAGAAGATACAAAGAGGAAAATAGAGTTGCCTTCCAAAGAACTGGAGAGTAAAACAGAGGCTCTGTATACAAATAGCATGATGGAAGCTCATTCTTTCCATGCTTGCAAATTATACAGACAAGTTCCATTACTTCAAGAAAGGGGCTGCTCTTTCCATAGGCAAGTCTTGGGACCATGCACTTGTGTGCATGTGAAAGGCCCCAAGTAACTCTCATAGGCAAGAAGAACTGATAAAAAGAGTAGACCCCTCATCTGATTAATGGAGCTTGTCTGTAATTTGCAAGCATCAAAAGAGCAAAAAAGTGAGGCATTGAAAAATGGGGGCTTCCTGTCCTGAGCATATGCTTCCCATTCAGCAAGGTTTTTCATTCCTGCAGTAAATAAATGATGGTGTCCCAAGTCCAAGCATCATTATAAGAATGTCTTGGTTTCAGACAGCCTGGAATTCTAGGTTCCCCTTTCAAATGGAAAAGACTGAATACAGTAGTTTTTCATCGCTCTTTATTTGATTGATGTCCTATTTTGTTTTGTATTTTTTAAAAAATCTGCTTACTAAACTCACCGCAAAAAGTTTGGACAGGAATGGACACTTTCTCTGGATTCATAACTGTTTAAGCCAAAATCTGCTAGTGTCATACTGCAGAGCTTAATCTTACACCTTCCTTAGATGTGAAGCACCCTAAACCAAATGAGTACATTAGGCTTCCATGCATAAAATCTTTATAGAGACTTCAGTAAAGAGGGATGGGTGTTTTAACAGACAGTTAATCTATTTTAATAGGTTGTTGCAGAGTGCAACGGGTAAATTGCTTGTCTTAAGTAATGTTTATAAACCTTTATCACACATGCATACAGCGCTCAGGTACAGAGAATTCTTAGGAAGGCTATGAAATCTTTGTCCTGCTATTGTTTGTTTGTCTAGTGTGTGTGTGTGTGTGTGTGTGTGTGTGTACAATTAATAAGTATATATTTTGACCACTCTTTTTTCCTGCCATGCATCTAAGGGCAGCTTCTGTAGGGGCTTCCCTTGTGGTCTCCCATTCAAGACATTGACCAAACCTAGAGGCACTTAGCTCCAGCAAGGCTGTATTCTGTGCCTCAGACAGGGTTAATAGGATTTAAATCATATCAGCATTGCATTCAAATCACATTTCAAATTCCATTTAAATAACTTTTAACTCACATTGTTTTAAATCATGATTTAAATTTCTTCCCTAAAGGACAAAATTTTAGTACTTCAAGTCACAGTTTAAACCACGAATGACAAAGTGTCAATTTAATCATCATTTTTAAAACAGACGTACATTATTGTTTAATATAAATGTAATACATATTCAGAGATGTAAATTTAATCTGTAGATACAGCTAAAGCAATTATTCTGAATTGTTTTCAGAATAGTTTGCCATTCATCTGAGATGCGATCACTTGTATTTATTTACAGTGTACAGAGTTCTCCTTCTTATTCAGACTTACTCCAGCTCCCCAAATTCTCTGTTCATTGATGTTTAAACATTTGACTTAAATTTTAAAAGCAATCTAAATTAAATTTCAAAAAATTAAATTTAAACTATTAAATTATCCCTAGCCTAATTAAACTGGCTAGGGAAACAGCTTTAATGACTGTCTCATAAACTGAGCAAGGAGGCCATTGTCAGTGGCATCACTAAGGTTGCTAATGCACTTTCTCCATAGTCCCATGTCATGAATGAAGCAGCAGTAGTGGTGGTGGTGTGGTTGCCAGGCTCTACGTGGGAATAAAGGGAGAATGAAAGGCGAAACAGCCAAAGGGGAAATGGTGGCAACAGGTCTTGCTGGTTTCTCCCTTCTCTCCACTGGTTAAAATGGTGGCCACCTGCCGTGGCAGTAGCTGATGCTGCAATTGCTGGCTGTGGCAGTTGGAATGGGCCCACTTCTGGCAAAGTCTGGCATCATGCTCTGCCTAGCACTGGGCCAAACAGGAAGCACAGTAACCCATGTGCTCTGCACCTGCAGCCCCACCTCATTCCACTGTAGGCAGAACAGAGAATTTCAAGGTAGGGAGAGTGAGGGGAGGTCCCTGAACCACTTCTCTCACTGTTCTTTTGAGCTGATGGCCTACCAATACCAATCACTAGAGGTGGCAAGGAGGAAAGAGAAGCTGCTTTATTGATAGTTGTTTTGGTGATGGTGTAATCCCCTCTGATGGAGTCACTTGGTGTGCTGCTCTCCCCTCCACCATCATCATAGTGATGCCACTGATCATTGTCCAAGGCGATGAATCTTATAATCCAAATCATTTCGGCACTTTGGGTAGTAGCTTCTTAAAGCATGGATTAAACCCAGGCCTCATTGATATGAATGCTACCAGGCACCATTACTGCCAGGGAAATGAATCCAGCCTTACCTGGGAAGGAATTCCACATCCTGGCCTCTCTCTGTTCTCATTGCCTTGTGTTAAATACGTCTGCTCCCTGCTTATGGTCTGCTTGCTATTAGTTATGCTGGCCGGTGGTGGATTATCCTGTCAGTAAAGGAATATTTTTGATCATCTGCTCCTCTGGTTTTGTATCAGTCATGTTGATCTTGCATTGTTCAAGTCAAGCATCTGGCCAGGCAGAGTCAATCACAGCCAAAAGTTCTCAGTACCTGTAAACTGTGTAGGTGGCATTGGATCATGAGGTATGCAACCAAGCATCACAAGGTGGGTGCAGCACCATTAGTTTAGTAATTTAGATTTATAACCTCCTCTTACCAAAGATTTGGGCTGAGTAATGAAAACATAACATCCCACCCACATATCAAAAGAGCCTCATCACACTGAAATAGCCTTACTGCATACACACACACACACACATTGAACTTGATGGGATTTACATGTTCACATTGGTCTGCACTGCATATTTACTTACCCCCAGTAAGTATGGTGTGTCGTGTATAGACCTGCAGCCTCAAAGTGCAATAAGTTGTTGTTGTTGTTCTTATGAATACTATTACCACAATTAAACTTTATATCCAATTTCTTCCCAAGACTGGGACTCTAGGTGGCTAACACATTAAAAAGATTAAAATTAAAAACACGTAGGGGGAGAAACCAGCTTTAAAAACAAATTAAACTATTCAATGTATTAAAAACATAAACTTTTAAAAGATGTAAAAGTTAAAACAATACAATGGCTGAGCTGGGATTTGAATGCTGCTGTCCAGAGTCTAGTCTCTAGTACAACACTCAAACCATTACACCACATGGAATGAAATTCTGTCTATTGAACAGGTTGTCATGATACACCAATATCAGTAGGAAAAGTGCACTTTAGGTAAAACCTTTTTAAAAAACAATTAACAGTAAAGCAGGGACCACTAATAAAGACTGTAGTGAGTATATTATTATTATTATTATTATTATTATTATTATTATTATTATTATTTATAGAGTGCTGTAAAGTAAATCTCAATAGCAGGGGGTAAGGGGAGTCAAATAGCACCAACAGTATAAGTAAAAACAGTTTTAAAATACTCATAAAGATGAATTAAAACCAAGTGCATGTTGCTTAGATATAAACTGGAAGTGAATCAGGTCAAGAACATATATGCTTCCATGAATTGTCTTCCCCAATCACCTGTACTAAGCCAATAAAGAATAAAGCAATGACTTGTGGTGATCTGAAGACAACCTATCACAGGGCTTTCTTGGCAAGATTTGTTGAGCGGGTTTAACTTTGTCTTTTTCTGAGGCTGAGAGAATATTATTTGCTCAAGGTCTCATATACCAAACCTGAATTATATACTTCAAGATATTTGACATTAAATCTTTCTAGATATAGAAGAGCTATGGACACCACCACATTCAAACCTTTCCAATTCTTGAGGCGTAGAGGGGGAAATTGAATGAGCAGTATTGATGGGTTAGTTCATTGAATTGCAGCCTTAACTAATATAGAACTGAACCTTGCAATGAAGGAATGCATTCTAATTTCAGGAATTGATTTTATAGAACACTTATATTTTTAGTCCATATATTATTAATTAATTAAAACCATACAACAATCATTTATGCAGATCTTGGAAACAGGTTTGTAATGTAAGAGGACTGCATCATTTTCTGCCCAGTAAACTCTAAAGAGGAAAAAGCCAAATGCTTCCTCTCTTCAAAAAGGCACACATCTTTTCACTATGAAATGTAATGGTTGCAATTCTTTCCATCAGCCACGTGAAGGCACCAAACTGCACATATGCAAAGTTTGTGCTGTTGGTTTTGGTTTGTATTTTTAAGAGGCAAACGTTTTGTGTTGTCTCAAAAATCTTAATTTGAACCAGAACTTACTGGGGACTCAGACCAGGAATCTACTTTCATGGTCCCAGTTTTGCTTCTGAGAGTAAGGGACTTTGTTGGAATGAGATAGTGCATTTGCATTACCAGGCAGTGGCCATGCTGACTGTGGGATTCTGGGAGCTGTAGTCCCAAAAACATCTTTTAAAGCTCTCATACAATCCTAGGTTGACATGCAACCCTTGACCTAATTTCAAAAGTCCTCTAAAAGTGAACCAAAGTACTTCTTATTTTCTCCCTCTTTCTGCACCTTGTAGAGTAGAAAATGAAGGTTGGGGAAGAGAGAGAGAGAGAGAGAGAGAACGGTGGCACAGAATTAGAGAATATGAAGTACTAATCAATTGTGACTTGAGGCCAACTAATCTCCCTTCCTGAATGTGACATGCAACAGGAAAATGTCTTCCCAGTCCTGATATTAATTTTAGCCAGATTAGGTTGTTCTGCAAATGCTGCTAGGCTGTAACAATTGACCTAGCAAGCATAGACAACACTGAGGAATTCTGGAAGATGTCTCTCTCTGGCTTTTCTTCGCGAACAAAGATTCAGGAAGGACTCATCCCATGCTTTTTACAAGCGTGTTGATGACTAAAAAGGCCGATCTGAGATAAACAAGTCCAGTTGCAGAAAGCACAGCAGAATGTCTCCTTGGGTGATGTTTCCGGGTTGTGGTTATTTCTGCGTTGTCATTTCTCTTCAAGACTCATTCAACGTGAGTTTTTGGAAAAGGCTGCAGCATCGTAGATAGTGCGTCTCCATGCTTCTTGATGCGAGGCCAGGGCAGACCATTGTTGGTGATCGATTTGGCCTAACCTGAGATGTTGTTTCAGGGAGTCCTTGTATTTCTTCTTTGGGGCGCCCCTCTTACGCTGACCCATGGCGAGTTCACTGTAGAGTATTATTTTTGGGAGGCGATGGTCCTCCATCCTAGATATGTGTCCTGCCCAGCGCAGCTGCGTCCTCATTAGCATGGCCTCAATGCTGGTGATCCCTGCTTGCTCAAGTGTTTGTTACTCCAGACTCTTTTGTGAAGCCTTCCAAATGTACTATATGCCTTTGCTAGTATGGGATTGATCTCTTTATCGATCTTGGCATCTGAGGAGATGATGCTTCCCAGGTAGGTGAACTGCTGAACAGACTTAAGTACAGATTTGCCTACAGTGACAATGGGATGGTAGTGTTCTTTCTGAGGTGCAGGCTGGTAGAGAACTTCCATTTTCTTCAGGCTGACTTCCAGCCCAAAGAGCTCTGCAGCTGTAGCAAAGCAGGATGTTTGGTGCTGCAGAGCTGCTTCTGTATGGGCAACGAGGGCAGCATCGTCCTACAGTATCTACATAATTTTTACCCCTGATCTGGATAGACTGATGATCTGACTCTATAGGAGAAAACCGAGAAAGGAGAAATGCTAATTTGTGTGACAATGGGCTCTTTAATATTATACAATTATAGTATAATGATCCATAAAAACAAGACACAAAAGACTGCAGCAGTTATAGGACCATAGCATTCATTTCCCACGCAAGCAAAATTATGCTCAGAATTCTGCTGCATAGTGAGAGTGAGAGATCCCAGAGGTACAAGTAGAGTTCAGGAAAGGAGGAAGCACTGGGGACCACATGGCAAACATTGTTAATGGAGTGACCCAAAAAATTCCAGAAGAAAATTAACATGAGCTTTATAGAAAATGGCAAAGCCTTTGACAGAGTAGACCACGAAAAGCTATGGATGGATCTTAAAGACATAAGAGTGCTACTACATTTGATAGTCCTGGTGAGAAATCTGTACTTAGGACAATGTGCTACTGTTAAAACAAAATATAGAGAATCAGAAAAGTTCCCAATTGGCAAAGGAGTCAGACAAGACAGCATTTTATCTCCCACCTTGTTCAACTTGTATGCAGAAAATATCATACAAAGAGCAGGTTTAGACTCAGATGAAGGAAGAGTGAAAACAGGAGGAAGGAGTATCAACAATTTAAGATCTGCAGATGACACCACACTACTAGCAGAAAACATCATAGACTTGGGATAATTACTAAGAAAGGTCAAAGAAGGAGGTTCAAAGGAAGGCTTACTGCTGAACAGAAAGAAAATTGACCCATTTGTGATGTGGTGCAGGAGAGGAGTGCTGAGGATACCATGGACAGCTAAAAAGACAAATAGATCCCAGAACAGATCATGCCTGAACTCTCCCCGGAAGCCAAGATGATGAAACAGACACTTGTATTTTGGCCACATGATGAGAAGAACTGATTCATTAGAAATAACAATAATGCTAGGGAAGGTGGAAGGTAGTAGAAAAAGAGGGAAATACCAGATGGCTAGATTCATTCAGGAGGTCACAAGCCTGTATCTGTAGAACCTAAACAGAACAGTGAAGCATGGCAGGGGTGGGGGGTCTGGAGATAATTCATCCACCAGTTGCCATGAGTCTGAGTCAACTCAGGGGCAGTTAACAACAAAGTACAATGATTGCACTTTAACTGCTATGGCTGCATTCTATTGAATCCTGGGATGTGTAGTTTGGTAAAGATTTAGTCTATGGCTGAGAATTCTAAATGTCCTATTCCTAAACTGAAAATCCCAGGATGGAATGGAACCATGACAGTTAAAGTCTCCTTCCTTGGAGGTCTTCAAGCAGACTACAACATTCATTACATGCTTCTTAATCTGCCCTTGCTCACTTGTTTAATTAGGAAACTCTATCTCATAGTTCTGTTTGTTATTGTTTAGTTACCCATTTGTTAAATAAACTTCACTTTTTTAAAAGAAAAAAAAACCCTTCTACTTAAGTTTGTGGTCTGTTATACTAATAAGCAAATGCCAACTGCGTTCCACATTCAGAATTCGAAAAGGGTTGTGTGAGAATAAGGAACTCTTATTAGTGTGGTGTTGTGGTTTGAGTGTTCAATTAGGACTCTGGGAGACCAGAGTTTGAATCCCCACTCAGCCACAGAAACCTATGGGGTGACCCCAGGCAGGTCACACTTTCTTAGCCTTAGAGGAAGGCAATGGCAAACCTCCTCTGAATAAATCTTTCTGAGAAAACCCTAGGATAAGATTGCCATAAATTGGAAATCTACTAGAAGTCACATAACAACAGCCTAAAAGACAAACAAACAGAAATCTCCCTGAAAGCCAAGATGATCAAATTGATGCTGTTGTACTTCGCCACATCAGGAAAAGGCATGACTCATTAGAAAAGAAATAATGCTAGGAAAGATGAAGGGATCTAGAAAGAGAGGAAGGATGCATGCTAGATGGATGGGCTCTATTAAGGAGATCACGGGTATGAATTTGCAGGAATTAAGCAGAGAAGTGAAAGATAGGGAATCTTGGAGATGCCTCATCCATAGGGATGCAGTGAGTCAGGATTGACCCAAAGGTGTTTAACAACAACAACAACAACATACTGTTTATTTAAAAAATTAAAGTTGATTTGAACTTCCATAAACTGTATCAACAGACATCATGAACTGTTCCAAGGCAGGGATAGAAAGATGTTGCAGAACAGCAGCTCTGAACATCTTTCAGCATGGGCAGCAATGGCTGGGACTTCTGGAGACTTCAGTACAGCAATATCTGAAAAGCCACAGAATCCCCACCTTTTTTCTAAGGGAAATATTAAGAGAGCAGCAGAAGTGCTTTATTAAAAGTATTCCCTGCTGATCTTTGGTGGTGGAAGAGAGGAGATACTTGATTTGGAGATTGTCAAGAAACATGTTGGATGGATCATTACAAAACCTATCTGGTTCAGCATCCTGTTTCCCACAGCAGACAACCCAGATGCCTGTGGGAAAGCCATCAGGATATGAGGGCCACAGCTTCACTCATGTTACCCAGAAACTGATATGCACAGGAACAATACCTCTGATACTGGAAGCACAGAGATTTTGTAGCACTTTTGAGAGTAACTGAAATAAAGAAGTTGGCAGCATGAGCTTTTGTAGACTTCAGTCTACTTCCTCAGATGCATACTGGAAGTCATGTTATCTTAAGCAGTAGTCATCGATAGTCTTATCCTCCATGAAATGGCAGGAAGGAAGATACTCTCCTCATTGAAGTCTAATAACTTCGGACCCTCAAGCTATCTACTATTCTGCTCACTGAATGAAAAGCCGGGTGCATGGATAATCTTGGGCTTTCCCACAAAGAGCCCAGTTTAGAAACAATACTATTCAAGTACACAGTCACAGTTAAAACAGTGTGACCTAGAAGATCTATGATCAGATTGCCTGACCTTTTAATCTATTTAAGAAGAGGTGCAGAAAAATCCAACAGCAGAGAAAGGGAGAGTTTAACTTTTTCAGTTTACCATTAGGCAGGGTGTAAGGAAGTTGCCCTAGGCAGCAGAAGCTAGGAGGGGTGTGAAGGGACTTCTCCTGCTCCTCTTCAAACAGCCTGCTACATTCTGTTGTGGTAGAAGTTGCTCCCTCATCCTTAGTGCCAGAAGAGGACGAGTTCATATTTCATTGTAAGGTGGAGCAGGGCAACTGCCTCAGGTGGCAAAGTTTCTTGGACTAACCTTGGTTCAACTCTTTCATGTAAAATGATTGCATTAAAATGGTTTCCTTGAGCCTGCTATTAGAGAGCAGAACCTGCATTTTCCCATTTCTACACTTCTAACAACAGTGTGGTGGGGCGTGGGAGAAAAAAAGAAGCTAGCTTGACATATCATTAGATCATGAAAGGGTAGGGTCATTAGCAGTGGCGCTATTAGGGGGTGCCAAAGGTGCAGACTGCACCAGGTGACACCCGAAGGAGGGACAACACCACTACTTCTCCAGCATCTGCGTTTGGGCAGAAACAGACTGTGACATTTGCCTGTGTGTCTTTAAAATACTGAAAAGATAGTGGGGTGAAGGTCGGTAGGAGGAGAAAAGAGGCCCCATTTTTAAAAAAATTAAAATTTGAAAATTCTTGTTTTGCAAAATTATTTTTATTTTTTATTTTTAAATTTTTCTTTTAAAATGTCACATTTACCAAATGTTCACTTTAACCACATGAAACTATGTATATGTAAATACATTTATTCAGTGCATATGATACTGTAATTTATAGGTATCATTTTAATTTTGTTTGTTGTTTATGTCACAACTATTACCATTACATTCAGTGATACATGGGAATTACAATTTATGGGTAACATTAGTACAAAAAGTATTACTAAGGATTGTGTATACAGTAGTGTGGGGGGAGAGGAGGGCAAGGGGGGGGGGGGAATACACCATGAGTTACTACACCAGGTGACACCAACCCTAGTGATGCCACTGGGCATTAGCATATCTGAATTCCTCCCCTTTTAGCCTTTCTTTCACCTATCAGCTTGTATATTTACAGTGCAATCCTTTCATATTTACATGCTTACCCCAAAGTAATTTCAACAGCATTCAGTGCAACATACTCCCAGATATAAGCATATAGTGAGAACCAGCATGTATAAAGACAGTGGCATGCAAACTGACAGCATGGCCTTCAGCAAGACACACTCTCTCCATTTTAGAGGAAAACAATAGTAAGCCCTTTCTAAACAAGTCTTATCAAGAAAACCTCATCGTTTGCCTTGTGTGTATGTGTGTATGTGCCTTCAAGTCACCTGTCGACTTATATAGATCCCATGGATTTCATAGGGTTTTCTTAGGCAAGGAATCCTCATAGGTGGTTTTGCTAGTTACAGTATTTCCTAACCTTCAGCACCTGGTATTTGCTGGCAATCTCTAGTGGCCATAAGTCAGAAATGACATGAAGGCATACAACAACACATAATCATGTAGTATTTCAGCCTTAATTTTATTTTGTGTGGAAGAAAATGAGGAGCAAGAAATTATATTATTTTGCATACTCCTGCATATATAACAAAATAGTTGCATCTCCCTTTCCAGCATATCTCCCAGGTAAATGGGTATGAACTTTCCTTTAATCTCAGTGGGAGAAAATTGAGTGTGTGCTTGACTGAAACTTAACTTAGCTGTGTGTTTTTACATTTTATTTTATTTTATTTTATAGTGCCCTCCTATACATCCCTGCTTAGGAAGAAGCCCACTGGATTCAATGTGATTTACTTCTAGGTGAGTGTGTAGAATTATAGTCTTATTTACTTTTTAATGTCTGGATTGTATCCTTTCATTCATTTTATTGTCCTGATGACCAAGGCAAACTTAAATACCTAGTGAACCTCTGCTCAAAGTTTACAAACCAAATCAACATGGTGGAATAGAATTTCCAATGATTTAGTAATGGGGCTTATCATAAATTTTAATTTCTTTAATAAAAGAAAACAATCCCTTGTCTATATTTTTCAGCTCTTGGGTTGCAAATGGGAAGCAATATAACCTGAAACAGTAGTAGGCAACTGGAGTAAAATTTGTATATTGGTACTAGTTGACTCATCAGCTATCCAGGTTTCAGGTTAAGTAGAATTCTTAATCAGGAATGAAAATGTAGCTTTTATATTAAATACTCAGTTACCATCTACTAGAAGTGCAGTTGTGTTACGTGAGTAAATCATTTAGTTTCAAAAATGAATGTGATTTGGCTAGGCTTTCTTGACAAAGAACAGTTCTATACTTCTACATTAGCTGAATTATTTCTTTGATTGCAATCAAATAACTGTCTTGTTATCTCTCATTCTTCAGTCAGAAAGAATTATCTCTGCCAAACTCACTCCTTTGTTAATTATTCCTTCCCTTCCTTTCTGAAGAAAAACTACCTCCCAGCAGATTCTGACTCTTTTATATGTTTTAATAATACAAATAAAATTTAAAATTCCTACAGGCCTGTAAAGCCGTACAAATATTTGCCTTTCTAGCCTAATAAATGTCTCCGTGTGCTTTCCTTTTTATTCTTGTGGCGTTCATACCTTATTTTAGAACATGGCCATTTTAAGCCAGGCCACAGCCACAGAACTTGCTTTCAGTGCCAGAATTCAGACTTAGGCTATGCAAGGCAGTAAAGGAGCACAGTACTTCTGTGTTCACTCAAGAGTACATTCACACATGCCTTGAAACTAATTCCATGTTGGAGCAGGGGTGTCTTCCCGAGTAAGACTGAGCCTCACCCTGATTCCATTCTGAAATTTAGTCTCAAAAGAGGAGTTTAGGATTGCAATCCTATATGTAGAATTGTGCACCTACCTTAAAGTTTGGTTCAGATACCAGATAGCACTTCAGAAAACATCTCAGATGAAGTCAGAGCAGTGGCAACTTGTGGCTTCCATGTCAGTGGAACGGGGAGTCTGCTTGATATTTTAGTCTGCACTTTAAAAGAGTCATCCAAGGTGCTGAAATTGTTCAAATAATGTCTGACTTATGGTGGCCATAAGGCAACCCTGTCACAGGGCTTTCCTGACAAGATTTGTTCAGAGTGGATTTGCCTTTACTTTCCTTTGAAGCTGAGAATGTGTGCCTTACCCAAGGTCATTCAGTGGGTTTCCATGGCCAAGCAGGATCCCAACCCTGATCTCCAGAGTCAGTCCAACACTCAAACCATTACTGTATGCTGGCTCAAGGTGCTGTATCCTATCCTCAAATCAGTACCTCAAGTAGTTCCTTCATAATTCAGATTAAAATACTGTCCAAACTCACTGACATGTAAGCCACTTGTCAAACTGATTTGGAGGCTACCCAACTAGAGTGGGATTTCAATCTCATTTTAGAAACCCAAATCTTCTTGCCTCTCACCAGAAAAAAAAAAAAGAACCCCAAATGTGGCTATACTTCTATTTTGTTTGAAAAGCTCTATAAAGTTGAAGATTGCAGGTATAATATTCACTTGAAAAGAGCTTATGACTGTTGAATTTCAGACAAAGTGGGGCAAGATATTTTCTGCTGTGCATCTTTAAAAATAGTTTAAAGGGGGAGTGGGTGTCTGCTGAGATGTTTTGATTTTGTGGCAGATTGGATGCAAATTAACAACAATAATTCCTCCTTTAGAGGGAATTATGCCTGCCAAGTTTCAGATAAACAGGTGCAGGGAGTCTTGTGTAAGAGCAGCTTTATAGTTTGGATTTCATTTGTATTTATGGATTTGCTTTCTCTCCCCACATTTTTCATATTATGAAACTCACATATGGCATAAAGATGGTCGTAGTTTAAAAACTTGCAACATTTCAGATGGAAAGGTACAAGTTGTTGTTGTTGGTTTTGGTGGAAGTGTAGCATTCACATTTTGGGAATGGTGGCCCCATGTTACTTTTGATAAATTGTGTGAAAATGGCATATGTCTGCTATTATATCAGATCACCGAACCAGAAGACATATGAATACATTTAAACTTTAAATCTCTGAATAGAATTTAGCTGTGCTTTGCAGATGGAAAAACTTTTACCTAGACCTGAACTGTGCTGTGCAAGCAGGAAAGCTGTTGTGTGGAACATAGCTTTGCTTTACATTGTAATGAGCCATATCCTTGGACTCACTCATTGAGAGAATATGGACCACCATGACCTTTCCCAATTTGGTATTTTACCTCCAGTCTAAAAGAAATGTTTCCTATCCTTAGGCTAGCAAGTTACAATGAATGAGAAACAGTTTAAGACTTGTTTTTGTTCAAATGGCTCCAAAATCACAGTGTAATGGGCTAGGAATTGGTAGATGCAAGATGTGGAGCATACAGTAGCAAAAGCAGAAGTACCTGAACACAGCATTTTCCAAGTAAATATCAACTGCTAAACCTTCTAAGATCCTGGACTCCATCAAAAAAAGGTTAACATTTCTGCACCTGGGAGAGAGATCTGAAAGAGCACTGAACACTGAAATAGTTCTGGAATGTGTTAATGCCTATTGAACTGAATTATTACTTAAACAATTCTGCTGTTATACACTGAGTTTGGAGAGCCCAGATAAAACTACCATCTGTGATGAGAAGCTAAACCTGTGAGTCAAAAACTATACCTTCTCCTCTCTCTAAATCAATCTTATTCATTTGGAGGATTGCGCTGAATCTGGAGGAGATTCTTGTTTCCACTTATTTGTGAGTCAACTTCACTAAATACAGTGAAATTTGTTTCTAATTAGAGACACATCTGATTCATTTGCACACTTTAATGTGGGTTTGTCAGAGAAACTGAGAGTAATGCCATGAGAAGATCATCAAAAGTCTAGATGCCTAGCAGGGTTGCCCAGGGTGGAATGCTCAAAGTGAAGACACCAAGCCAAGGGCTTATCTACATTGGAGAAAAACACAGAACTCACTCCAAAGCTGGTGCTGGCAGTCCTCATGTCATACGGCTACTTCAATGAAGATATTATTGTTTCTGGCCTTAATCCAACATTGTTATGAACTAAGCAAAGTTGGGGGAAAGTCTGGTGTTACCCAGAAACCCAAAGTCACTTCACTGTAGGGCGCAGTCGGCTAAGCTGAAGAGTCAGTGTTGTCCAAGGACTGCTCTGGTTGTCATGTGGCCAGCATGACTGCAATGAATGCTGTTACCTTCCCACTGAGAAGTGGTACCTATTTATCTACTTGCATTCACACACTTGAACTGCTAGGTTGGCAGAAGCTGGGACTAGTGACAGGAGCTCACCCCAACATGCAGCACCCAGGCCTCAAACTGCCAACCTGCAGATCTTGCAATCAACAGAGTCAGCATCTTAACCACTTGAGCCACTGCATCCCTCTATTCAGTGATATACAAGAATTACTGTATATTTATTAGTAACATTAGTACAAAAACTAAGGATTCTGTATGGTGTAGATCAATGGGGGGATGACGCCATGAGTTACTGCACCAGGTGACACCAACCCTTGTGAAGCTACAGATAAAGCCTCACCTCAGTGATTCCTCTGCAGACTTAGCAGTCATGGAATAAAATGGTTAAGAACAGGAAGCAGAGAGTAAGCATATAGTTCTTATAGTAGAGGGATGTGATCAGTGGGGTCACTTGAGACTAATACTTTTAAATGTTCCCATAAATACTCTGGAGTTTGTGGTGAACAGTGAGTTTGCTTAATGGCACTAAATTATTTAGGGTGGTGAGAGCAAACATGGATTGTAGAGAACTCCAAAAGTGTATCTCTGACGTAAGAGAAGAGAAAATAAAATAGCAAATGAAATTCAGTGTAAGCCAGTATAAAATATCATGAACAAAAAAAACCCAACATCGCCCAGCTTCATACATACATTGATGCACTCTGACCTGGCAATACACTTTGGGATTGTGGTAGACAGATTGATGAATTTGTTGGCCTCTGTAAAATGACAATATACATATTGAACAGAATTAAAAAGGAAATTGACAATAAAATTGCTAATACAATACCATACTGCCACTATACGAGTCCATAGGATGACCATGTATGGTATAGTTCTGGTCACTGCATCTGAAAAAAAGAATATAGTAGAATAACCAAAAACAATCAAAATGCCTGGTTGGCATTGTCTGGGGTTGTTCAATTTAGAAAAAAAGGTGGGTAAGGGGAGACAAGACAGAGTTGTATAAAACTATGCATGGTATGGAAAAAGTAGAATGAAGCTTCTCTCTTTCTCCCCCACCGCATCCACTGATGCTGATGGTGGAAGCTTCAGGCAGATGAAAGGAACAACTTCTTCATATAACACATAGTTCAACTGTAGAATTCGCAGCCATGAAATGTAATTATGGTTGCTGATCTGCTGAATAGGTTTAAAAGAGGGATGCATATACATTTACGGAGGATAGCTCATCAATGGCTTTCTCCATCAGGGGAAATATGCCAGTGTACCATTTGCTGTGAAGCATCAGATGGAGGGCACAGTTGCACTTACATGGAAATGTGTATGTGTTTGCCTTCAAGTTACCTGTCGACTTATGGCAAGCCATTAATTTCACAGGGTTTTCTTAGGGAAGGAATACTCAGGTGGTTTTGCCAGTTCTTTCCTCTGGAATATTGCCTCCAGTACCTGTTATTTGTTATTTGTTATTTGTTGGCGGCCTCCAGTGGCCATAAGTCAGAAACAACTTGAAGGCACACAACAACAGTGAACAGTTTTATAGTATTTCATATAATTTCTTTGTGTGTGTGTGTGTGTGTGTGTGTGTATGCCTTCAAGTTGCTGTTGACTTATAGTGATCCCATAAATTTCATAGGGATTTCTTAGGCAAGGAATCCTCAGAGGTTATTTTGCCAGTTCCTTCCTCTGAAATATAGCCTACAGTACCTGGTATTTATTGGCAGTCTCCTATGCAAGCCCTAACTAGGGCTTCCCCTGCTTAGTTTCCAAGATCAACCAAGATCTGGCATCTTTAGGATATTAAGGCCTCTGAGAATATGCAATGGAACTTACCTCTGTGTAGAGATATACAGTATTGAGCTGTGTTTTAGATGCCAACTCTACCATGAGTACAGTGGTCACACTGGAAAACTGTTTTGAGGGGTTATGACTAAAAACATACTTTTTGGACCACAACTCTCAGAATTTCCCTCTCAAAAGAGTAATTTTTCAGAGCTCTGTTAATGAAATAGTTAGCAATTTGATTTGTTGTTACAGCACTTGGATTTTCAGTGAAAGATATTTGTGGGATTTTCTTAGCCATGTTTAGGTACTATGTACTTTGTTCATAGTACCTAATAAAATATCGTATATACTTGACTGTACGTGGACTTCATGTATAAATCAAAGGCAGGTTTGGGGTCAAAAATTAGGGATTTTAATATGACCCATGGATAAGTCTAGGGTAAAACTTAGCGGCATGCATGTAAAGGATATAGCAAAGGAAAACAATGCCAAAAAACTTCCTAAATTACATCAGGCATGTTTGTTCTCACACTAAAGGCTAAATCAGGGGTAGGCAACCTGCGGCCCACAGGCCGGATGCGGCCCGGCGAGACCTTGGGACTGGCCCCAGCCCGGTCCTGCCGCCGATTGCCGCCGGGGACTTTGGCCTCTCACACGCAGGGGCAAGAGGGGCAATTGTCTATAGACGCCTCAGAAACATGCATTTATATTAACATTTTTTTAAAATATCAGCAAATTTTTTTGCGTGTCCTCCACTTTTTAAAAAAAAGTGTCCACCATTTGAAAATGTTGTCCTACATTTGTCCCGGTTTATTTATTTATTTAATTTTTTAAAAAATATATTTTATTATTATTATTTTTTTGCTTCGGCCCCCCAGTTGTCTGAGGGACAGCAACCCGGCCCCCGGCTCAAAACGGTTGCCTACCCCTGGGCTAGATGAATGAGAGAATGGAGGGGGTCCTTTACTTCCAGGACAGATTGAATTGAAAATGGAGGGGGGGGCAATGGGACTGAACAAAATGAAAAGAGAAATATGATAATGGGGGAAAGGGGGAAGCATTGATTACCCTTAATCAAATATTTCTGTTTCCTGAATCTTCTGCTTCCCAAATGTCCCTGATAAGAACCTAGTATTTTAAACTGCCTCCTATAATCTCTGCTGTGTCTTTGATTGTTTTCACTATGTGTTTGCTCCTCTCCTATCTCTCTGCCACCACCCCCAAACTGGTTTTAAACATCTGTTGTACACCATGTTGGACTTTACCAAGCTAATAAGAATAAGAAGAGACCGATTGATAATTTAAAAACAAGTATCATGGCTGACCAAAGATATTTTGCTGGTAGAGAGTAATATGGTACCTCTTCGCAATCCCCTGTACAGAAGAAAAATGGACAGGTAGTTGTTCCTTCTTTCAGTTCTAGCAATAGAAATAGTGCTGTTCTGTGCCTCAAGAACAACAGGCACATTTAGGGAATGTAAAACAAAGGATGTAAATTGTTTCTGAATGCAAAAATGACTATGTTCATCGGTTTTCTCACCATTTTGAAAGAATACAAACCTTTCTCCACAGCTTTTGAGCACAACTTGCACTCTGGGACTTTTGTTGGTGAAAATTCATTTGCACAGAAGATTGTGTTTTGGAAATAATCTAGTTTGAAACCAATTTTTAAAAAAAACAAAACACAAATACATAGTTTATTATACACAATCATCAAATATAAAAAAGAAATGGAAGGCATACATCCAATGGTGACACACAATACAAAAATGCACACAAAAATAAAAATAATAAAAAACAAAACAAACCCAAAAAGTCTGCACTGCACAAATAATGCCGTTTGATGCCACTTTAATGGCTGTGGTGCCATCCTACAGAATCCTAGAATGTGGAGTTTTGTAAGGCACCAGGACTCTTTGGCAGAGAAGGTGAAAGACCTTGTCCAACTACAAATCCCAGGATTTCATAGGATGGAGCTGCAGTACTTAAAAGTGGTATCGAACTGCATCGTTTCTACAGTGTAGATTCCAGTTCCTCTACTTTTCTACTGTTGGACTGCAATTCCTTCAACAATGGCAAACATATGTTCATCAGTAATACCAAGAAAGAAAGAAAGAAAGAAAGAAAGAAAGAAAGAAAGAAGATTGTGTTTTTGGAACATACATTTTGCACAAAAATCACTGTTACCTGTAGAAAAATACAGTGCGGAGGGTTTGGCTCCATACTCCCCCTGCAGATGGGAAAAAATGTACGAGCTCAAGCCCATATTAGTCAATGGATGGTCATGTGCACATGCCTGCATGAATGCACGTATGGTCATGTACTGCCACTGGCTTATATGGGGTAATATTTAGGAGGTCCAATGTGTTTTGTGCAGAAAACACACACAGGAAAACCACACATATCTTTTTATTTGCTGGATTCAGTATACCTAAACAAATTGCATAAAGTTGTGTGAACTGCATAACATTTACCCAGTTACATGTAGTCTTCCTGCATGTATTTTTGCCAAGTAATTGGTCACGTTTGTTTAAAATAATGTTTTCTGCCCCAAAACATATTTTCTCAGCAGGAAAGGCGGTGTAGTATTGCACAAATAAATTTTCTCTAGCAAAGTATTATGAGGTTTACAGCTAACCTTCTTTTCCTTGACAGATTGAGTCATCAAGTCTGTGATAACTAACAAGTATGAAGAAGAAGAAGAAGAAGAAGAAGAAGAAGAAGAAGAATATTCTTCCCATCCATATGCAGAACAACTGTGTGGTACTCACAGCTTTCTTCCAAGTTAGAGGACTGCCCCAAGAGCTCAGGAGAAACAACCAGAGGACTGCCATTGCAACCTCACAGCATCTGCCTCTTGAAATGGTTGCCTCACTCTCCTTAATGGTAGGGCCAGCCCTGGGGAAAAAATGCTTTCCACAGAAAGCTAACTAATAAAATCATGAGAAATAACAAAACAATGAATGGAAATTAAAACCCAGAAGGATCAACCGCATGGTCTCGGCCTCAAGGGAAGGCAATGGCAAACCTCCTCTGAACAAAACTTGTGAAGAAAATCCCATTATAGGTTCACTTTAGGGTTGCCATAAGTCGGAAATGACAACAACACAACAATGACAACGAATCAATAATAAGCCTGGCATTGTTGGAGAGAAGTCATTCACAATATATTCTGTTCAACAAAGACTAGAGAAGATAATATGAGAGAAACATGAAAAATGAAAAGAGGAAACAGTGACTTCTATTTTCCATCATATGACTTAATAAGAATGTTTGCTTTCCCTTAACCAGTGAAGGAAAGATGGAAATGACTGCTTTCCCAGATGGGGAATTGTATATTGAAAATGGGGCCAGACTAAGATATTTTCCTGCCTGAGGGAAAGGATAAAAACTCCATCCCACAAAATCTCACAGACAAAAGTTGAACAGAGTCCACCACCTCTGAGGATACTGGGCTAAGGTAGAGATGGCAGAAAACAAACAAACAAACACAGAGAGAGGGGGGACAACATGTCTACACTGGCCACTTAATCCAGAGCCAGTCTGAAGCATTATGCCCCAGACTGGCCCTGGATTGACCACACTGGTGATCACACACACCGAGTGTGACATTGTGTCATTGTGCAAATGGGCCAGCATACTGCATTGGCCTTGCTAGCTCATCCCCCTTGGTATCGCTGCCACCACTACCAGCACTGCAGCCGTGCCAGCCAAGCAGCTCCTTGTGAGAGTTTGCCCAGAATGTTGTTGCTTCTGCTAAGGTCAGAATGGGGCACTCCATCACTCTACTCCCTCCTCATTTATCGTACAGGTGTCCTGTTCTGACCTCAGCAGAAGTGATGGCACATGGGGCAAGCTTTATACAGATCTCCTGCCTGTGTAGAACCAGCAGTGGTGGCAGTTCTGAAATCAGGCCATCCCCTTTCCCTGTGCTATTCAGTACAGGGAAGGAAGAAGGTATGGCTCTTGGTGTGTGGACAACAGATGAAGCCAAATTAGACCTGATCCAGATGTCTACACACCAAAGGAACTGGAGGACACTCCAAGGTTTCCCAAAAACACCGGGGGGTTTTCCTCCCCTGACTTGGCTTAGTGTGGAGCCAAAAACTGCAGTATCTCCTGGGAAGTAGCCAAAATATGTGATTGCCAGCACCATTTTCAGGGTGAGTTTGGCTTTTTTCATCAGTATAGACAACCCCAGAGAGAGTGAGAAAATGCTCTGTCAATTCCTTTGCTTCCCAAACAGGATGGAAGCATCTTTCACTATTTTCAAGGGAATTTGCGTTCAAAATAGTTATTTCAATAGTTCAAAATATTCAGTTGCAGTTTCTGTAGGTAATGGTTTATGATTAAAAACAAGCAAAGCCTACAGCTGTTGAGTACATTTATACTTCCCAACTTATTGAAGAGTTCAAGAGAACTTGAAAGATTGCTTACTTATGCCATTTGAATTATTTGTTTAATTTTCTTCTTCTTTTTCATTTGTATACTGCCTCTCAAGGTGGCTTACAAAGTTTAAAGCTGGTATAGCTTTAAATACATATCATACAGAAATTAAAAATACAATTAAACTAACAATAGTATTAAAAGC
Organism: Sceloporus undulatus; assembly: GCF_019175285.1. Classification (NCBI taxonomy): domain Eukaryota; kingdom Metazoa; phylum Chordata; class Lepidosauria; order Squamata; family Phrynosomatidae; genus Sceloporus; species Sceloporus undulatus. The sequence continues at coordinate 91,649,962 of NC_056527.1, read as the reverse complement.
AGTTACAAGCAAGACCATTAAAAAGAAAATATCAAACAGTACAGCACATTCTGAAAGGTTCTCCATGCCCCCAGAAATCAGCCTTCAAAAGCTTGCCGAAACAAAAGAGGTCTTCACTTACCTATGAAAAGTTAGCACAGAGGGCCAGTCTAAATTAAATTGAATTAAATTAAATTATTAAATGTCTTTATTGTAAATAATTAAATTAATTGCATAATTTAAATAATTAATTAAATAAATTTATTTAATGTATGTGTATAGTAATTTAAATAATGGATTACAATTTAATTAATTAATTAATTAATTAACTAATTAAAATTAGGCTGGTCCTAATAAACATATTGCTCAATGTGGACTTTTTTAGTTTCTTCCAAGATGCCCTGCTGCTGACCGTAAAATGACCATATTTCAACAAGAAGACATCAAAGAGGAGATCCCAGGATGAAACTGCTTTCCCAGAATACATTAGCAAATATTATTGTTCCATTTGGACTTAATCACAACCCTGTGTTTCTTTCTACTGACAGATGTTAAATTGGCACAGCATAGCTAGAAACATACATAGATACTGATGCAATGAATATGCAGTGAGGACTACTGTGTTGAATGGACTTCTCTGTTCTCTGTAAGATCATTGGCAGTCTCAGTGAGAAATGCATGAGGCTCACCTCTTGCATTTAAAGGCCTTTTGGCCTCATTGTTTGAAACTACACCCCCAGTTTCTCTTTCCCTTCTCTCCTTACCCTTCACTTGCTCCTAGTTCCCATGTTCAAATCCTCACTCAGGCATGAAACTACAGTACTTAAACATACTTAAAAGTAGGCCAATTTTAGTCCAACATCTTTTTTCTCCCCATACTACGTTGACTTGTATGTTTGGAATTTACAAAGACAAGGGAGGATCCAAGGGAGATCTTAGTAGTTAAAACATAACTAGTGTGTGGCAATTGATCCTGAGCATGTTTACCCTTGCTGGATAATATAAAATGACTTATTGTAGCAGATCAAAGTGTACTGAGTTCAAAGATACAGCTGTGTTACTCTGGAAAACCAGTGTGCAAAGAGAACTTGTAGCACACTAACTAAGAAGTTGGTAGCATGAGCTTTTGTAGACTTGAGCCTACTTCCTCAGATGTATGTTTAGATGTACGTTAAGCATTCATCTGAGCAAGTAGGCTACCAAATTCTTTCTTTTTATTAGTCTCAAAGATGCTGAAAGATACCTTTACATTCTGTACTGAGTTCAGTTTTCTTTGCAATAATCTTTCTGCTCACCCTCATTTAAAGGGAAAATTGCAGTGTATAGGAAAGGGTTGTAGTTCACTGGTAGAGTATGTGCGTTGAGGGAAGGGCTCCAATTCCAAATAGGATTTTAAAAGACTAATTTCTGAATTCTTGGAGTAGACAAAATCTGCTGCCAAATAGGCTTACTATAAGATTCCTTCTATGAAGGAAAATACCATAAACAGAATATGTCTTTTTTTCAGAAGTGATGCTGGCCTTACCATTAGGTTGAGGGAGTCAGCTGCCTGAAGGACAGGATCCTGGGAGGATGGAAGAAGCAGCAAAGTGTTGATGGCTGCTTTCTGTCTGCAGCTGTCTGTCTACACTGCAGAAATAAAGCAGCTCAACACCATTTTAACTGTCGTCATTCAATGCTATGAAATTCTGGGATATTTGTGAGCTATTTAGCATTCACTGTCAGAGAGCTCTGGTTTGGTGGGACACCACAAATCCCAGAATCCCATAGCATTGAGCCACAGAAGATATCAAACTGCTTTATTTCTGTAGTGTGCCATCAGTCTATATCTGCCCCTTGCAGAGGTTTAAAAAGTGATTGTTTGGACTACAACTCCCAGAATTCACCATCCAGATTGTTCAGTATGCTATCTAGAGGATTTAGGGAATTTTAATCTCAAAAAGTCACATTTCCATGTTCTGACCCATCACTTTCTATGACATCCTATTAACCTCAGGGGAAGGAGGGTTTCTGATCCATTCTCCATATTGATGTCAGATTCAGCAGCCAGTCTGATTGGTTTCTGTATGTGGAATGGAAGAGTGGTACCATCTTATCTTTTCCCTGAGGAAACAAAATATATTGTGCGAACGTCACATAGAAGCAAATGTAGTCTCCAATCCTGTATCCAACTCACTGGGAGTAAGCCCTATTGCACTGAGTGGAACTTATTCCTTAGTGGATGCTCATAAATTGCACTGTAAAGCTGCTTCTTAATTAGAACCTTTCTAGATAGAGCCAGTGGTTTGAGCATTGGACTATGACTCTGGAGACCAGGGTTCAAATCCCAGCTCGAAACAACACCACCACGACAGATGATCAGCATAGGATCAAACACATTTTGAGCATGTCTGTTAAAGCTCTACTAACCTAGTCTTCCTCTGTGACAGTTATTTATAGTCTCATCTTAAAAGCCATGATCGAATAGTAGATTTCCACTGGTGGAATAATGGAATATATGGGAACTCTGAGAAGGAAATCTCTGCTCCTTGGTGCCTCTTCCTCTGTACCCTAAAACTGACTCTGGAGGACCTTCTGGGAAACCTTCTGGAGATGGTTTTTTATTGGGGCAGGTTCCTGTAATGTGGAGGCTAGGAGAAGAAGTGGACAGGCCACCAGTCATCTCCCTAATCCAAGTGAGACCATTGTATTAGTTACTTGAAAGTCTTGTGATGTAATGGTAATAAAAGAGAAGGAAAGAAAAACTAAAGGAAAGGCAGATGTCATCCTGGAAAGGGGGGTGGGAAAGCACTGGGATTTCCTTTCAAATGGAATGTTTTCTATAAAAGGCAAGCAGTATCTGTTCCTTCTATAGAAAATATTAAGACATTTATGAGCAGTTTAAAAAAAAACCCTCTGTGGTATGATTATCAGGTTGCAATATTCTTTGGTTACCTCATTTTAGCTAACTTTGGTATGTACAGGAAAATTTAATTCTGTGGCTGCACACATCTGTGCCCACTTCCTTGTGAGTCTTACTGAACTCTGTGGAGACAGCCTGCTTTAGAGAAACATGCATATTGTGCTAGTAAATTGTCATGATTTGTTATTAATTTAATATAGCTGCTTATCAGCACATTGTTGTTGTTTTTGTTGTTGTTGTTTACTTATATTCCAGCTTTCTCCCAGTATAGGGACTCAAGGCGGCAAACAGCAAATTTAAAAATAATACAATTTAAAAACAGTACAACAGTATTAAAATGTCTAAATATAAAATGTAAAACCCAATTAAACAGCCCCACATAGAGCACATTACAGTAATCCAAATGGAATGTAACCAAGGCATGTACAACAGTGGCCAGCTCTGACTTCTCCAGGAATGGGCACAGTTGGCGCACTAGCTTTAGCTGTGCAAATGCACTCCTGGTCACTGCTAAAACCTGGGCCTCCAGGCTCAGAGATGAATCCAGAAGTACCCACAAACTACAAACTTGAGTTTTCAGCGGGGAGAATATCACCATCTAACAGAGGATGAATCCCTAGTCTCAGATCTGTCATTTGACTGACCAAGAGGATTAAGCTTCAATTTGTTTGCTTTCATCCAGTCCATTACAGCTGCCAGATACCAGTTTAGGACAGGAACAGCTTTCTTGGAATTAGGTGGACAGGAGTGTTAGAGCTGGGTATCATCAGCATCTTACTCCAAAACTCTGGACAGCCTCTCCCAGCAGTTTCATGTAGATGTTAAGTAGCTGAGGGGATATGACTGCACCCTGAGGGACTCCATAGGCCAATAGTCAAGGAGCTGAACAGGAATCCCCAGCACCACCTTCTGAGAGTTCCCATCCAAGAAAGAACTGAGCCACTATAGAATAGTACCTCCATGCTCCATCACAGAGAGGCAACTCAGAATTATACTATGCTCAATGGTATCAAAAACCACTGAGAGGTCCAGAAGAACCAACATGGACATACTCCCCCTTTCCAGTTCCCTGTGCAGATCATCCATCAAGGTGACCAAAGTGGTTCTGTCCCATAACCAGGCCTGAAACCATACTAACATGGATCTAGATAACCTGTTTCATCCAGGAAACCTGGGAATTGAGAAGCCACCACATGCTCCAGTACCTTGCCCAAAAATGGAAGGTTGGAGACTGGCCTATCACTGTCTAATATAAGAGGATCTAGGGAAGATTTTTTTCAGAAGAGGTCTTACCACAGCTTCCTTCAGCCATGTTGGGACCCTGCCTGTTGTAATGATTTCCCTTACCCACTCAGCCAGTCTTCCTCTGGCCTGTTTAATTCAATGGCACCAATTCTTGTTTCTGTTTATATTTGGTAGCAGTAGGGTTTCTCAGAGCCCATCTAAATACCCCAAAAGGTACCAGTTCACCTCTGATCTTGGAAGCTAAGCAAGGTCAGCCTTGGTTAGTATTTGGGAGACTGTCGACGAATCCTAAGTGCTATAGGCTACATTTTGGAGGAGGGAAGTGGCAAAACCACCTCTGAGGATTCCTTGCCAAAGAAAACCTTAAGAAATCTATGGGGTTGCTATAAATCAAGAAGGGATTCAAAGGTGGGCACATACACAGGGGTTTTCTCAAGAGCAGTATCTGGTCAGGTTTGTTTATGCCTTTGCTTTTCTTTATGTTTGTAGGTGTATGTGCATGCCTGCATGAACCTTTTAATGTTGGTGATTTATTTATTTCTGATTTTAATTTCATTTAGACATTTGAGGTCTAAATGTTTCTTTTGTTACATGTTACACTCAGACTCTAGATGCACAGCCAGTGTAATTTGTTGTTGCACAAGGAGTCTTATGGGGCTTGGAAAAACTAAAAAATTATTATGATTGCTACAAAATATTTTGCCATAATACATGTATTGATTGATCCATAAGACTCTACAGTTTACACTCAAATCGAAACTTGTTCTGGTTTAAGGTGATGACTTGACTGCATGCAAAGGGATCTTCTAGCACCTTTGAGACTAAGAAGCTGCAAACATTTATTTTTAAGGGTAAAAGTTTAAATTGAAAAAGAAGAGAGCTGGAAAAATATAAAGACTGACAAAAAGAAAAAGCGTGAAAAAGAATGGCTGGTAACAATGCATCCCCAATTTCTCAAGGGTTCCTCTTCAAAGGATACTTTTGCAAAGAGATTTATTTTTGTCTCTTTGCTGTTGCAGATTTGCTTCAGGGCCATTTACTTACTGGTGGGGGGAGGCAAAATGTTTAGGTCCTGATGGGAGTCCCCCCCTCTTTATTTCCATGTGGCCTCATTTAAAGTAAGCCCCCTGCAATTTGCCAAAACTGGATCCATTGAGCTATTAACATGCAGATGTTAATGGCACAAAGATCTTCACAGCACCACCTTGGCAGCCTGGAGTTAAAATTCCAAGCTGATTGTTGTGTTAGAAGTTTTTGAGCCTGTTACTGTTTTTTTTCATTCCCCTGCTCCCCCTTATCTCCAAGAAAAGAAAATAACTTTTCCATGAGAAAGGCCCTTCCTTTCAGGCACTCCTGAGATTGATAAACCAAAGAGTTAAAGAGGATGGCAAAAGGGAAGACCCCCCCATCCCTCCACCCTCGTCCTGCCCAGCCTGAAATGGTTGTTCATTCTTCTCTGCTGACTATATGTAAACATAATAAATGAAGACTTTTAAGGAGGGCTAATCCTTCAACCCCCTTCCAGGTTGCCACCACTCCCCTCCACAACAGATCCTAGATTAAGGAGTTTGAAGCTTTCCTCCCCTCCACCAACCCCCAGCCCCAGCTTGCTGTTTTAACTTGCTTTTATCTAATTTATCACTGACACTTTGACACACATTAAAATCAAGGAATCTACACCCTCTTCTCTTTCCCAGGCCTCCCCCTTTCGTAACCCACCATAACCCATATTTATAACCCCCCAATAATCACTCTGACATTTATTAAACAAAGTACTCAATATATGTGTGCATATATATATATGTATCCACAGAACTCATGGATGCAGCTACTCAGTAGCTCTGAGAAGTTATTCTGCAGGAGAACTGCTACTGCTCCAGATTTAAATTAATCCACTTCCTCTCCATCTAGCTAATTTATGGTTGATAAACAAAGCTATAAAATGCATAGAAAGAGGTTCCTTTGGTCATCCTGAGAACAATGTCCTTGTACAGCTCCTGCTCATCTCAGTTGGGTTTACTCAGGAAATCCTCTGGATGGTTTCAGCTCTGCATCTTTCATATTTTAGGGATTTTTTTTATCTTTGAAGGGGGGTGACTTGCATTTGATGAATCTTTTTGGTGACTTTTTTGTGCACGAAATTGGAAACCATCTCCTTTTTTATAATATTTAACATAGTTTGTGGTTAGGATTGAAGGTTTGGTGCAGGTGGGTTAATATTTGATTGTACCTCACAGTTCTATTCTTTGGGCTTTTCAAGATGTTTCAAAGCAGAATGTAATTAAGCACATAAGAGATATTGATTTGGAAGGGGGTGACCTGGGAAAGTATAGTTTTCTGGCATGCGAGAGAGGTTCACAGTTTATTCTGAGTGTACTGTCTTACTCTGTCTTATTGTAGAACTGGCGTCAGCAGTAGTGTCTCTACTTCCAGATTTTTCTCTGCCCAAAATGCCTTTTCTTATAGACATGTGTGTATTCTGTACATCTTGGAAAGGTTTTGTTTTTAGATTGCAATTTCCAGGATTGTCCAACAGTGGCAACCAGTGGTTCCCATGTCAGCATAGTAGAGAATCTATTTGTTTTAGTACAAACTTTAAAGGATCCATCTAAAGTCCTGAAACATATCCCCCCGCAATAGCTTAGACACATTGGATTGTTTGGTTACAATTCAGATTAAAACCCAGAGTGGACTCCCCGCTTCACTGACAAATGGTGACCACACAAGAACTTTTTGAATTTCCAGAAAGTAAAATGTTCATACTGTGGAATGCTGCATCACCAGTAATTGCTGGCTAGTGAATTCATGCCCAAAATGTGTTATTTGAACTGAAGGCATGGTAATTCCCAGTCTACTCATCTTTATGTTAATGAGATTTCAGAATGGGCATATACTCAGGGAAACAAACTGATTTACTATTTAGCCAACCGGGATGATAGCCTCTGAGGTATATATCATGTCACTGTACCTTTGGGCACCATTCGTGCATTTAAATTATAGTTGTGGAGCTCCTTAGGAATCTTCCCTTTGAATATTTTATGAAGGAAAACATCTCTATATATTGTCCCTTTTCTCCCAAATCCTGGAATTGTTACCGTTTTGGAGTATAGCTCCCAGAACCCACAAGCAAGCATGGGTAATGGTATGGGATCCTTAGATATGCACTCCCTGCACCCACCTAGTGATGCTACTGCTTGAGCTATATTGATGTGAGTGACTAGCATGGGATTCCCTCCCCCCCATGTGCCAGGGATCAACATCATATTTGTGCACATTTATTACAGTTCTTTCTTTCTTTCTTTCTTTCCTTCCTTCCTGGAAACTCTCCATGGACTGGCACCATCCGAGCATCAGTTTGAGTAGCACTACCTTACTGCATGGGTGGCCAGAATACTTGTAGGTGCAGTATACTACTGGATATTGCAGTAGCTTTCCAGAACTCTATACATAAAATGCAAAGGGCTTAGTGCATTTGAGACTAATT